>NW_024403346.1:0-15628 GCF_007990345.1 Gossypium hirsutum | reverse complement strand
ATGCATCCAATTTCCAGTGGTTTTAAGCCATATGTGCTACAGTGCATGTATGATGCCATTCTAATTTTCGTATTTGCCACTATTGAGTCATCTGTATAAATGCAGCCCGAACTCGCCAGCTACACCAATTGCTGGCTCTCCAACATTCCCAACATATAATGTCAATGTAGACTTAGCGACTTGTAATCAATCAACACCTTCATGTTGTGCTGTTTGATGGAAAACACACAGTCCGCCTTGTTCTCGAATCGTTGCCTAACGAACAATTCTTCCAATTGAGATTTTGATGTCAATCTGTGAGCAGTGACTATATCAGCGTACTCAGGGAAATCAGATGCATGCGTTGCATCTAGATCTACAATCAACATGTCGCCCTAGGGTCATTTCATAAACAATGCCACGACTCGGGTTACTAAAAGAAGGGCATGAGCATCTTCAACCTCCTCTAGGCCTTCATCATCGATATCATTCGAAACCTTATCAATATTGGTGTCACTAAAATATTCAACGTCCTGATCAGAATCTTCACAATTATTGGTCCCTTCTCCAACATCTACCTCAATGCCTATCACCTCTGGATGTATTTGTAGACAAGGACCAATGACAAGGTTGTTATACAAACTCCCACCATAATTTGGATTTTCAGGCATCTGTGATGTCCCTCCGCAGTCTAATTGATCTGTCCATCCGACATTAAGATCAAAATCAAATATGCGATGTTGACTTATTGGACTAACATTTTCAACGGGTTCTAAGTCCGCTAACTCAGCAAATAACTCAACCTGTTAGGGGTTCTCACTCCTAGTCGACCACTATATTTCCATTATAGTATCCAAGTCATCATCATCTAACAGTTGCATCTCACAAAATTTCAGTGGATCTGTAGAGATTGAAAACTTGTAAAATAATCTGGACATCGCCCTTCGACAACATATAACTATTTTCGCACTGATCTTCATTTTCATTTCTTCCAGCTTCATAGTTTTATTGAATCGCAACCCTACTCTCTGTCGACCATGAAATACACAACCAACATCACCTTCTACAATTTCGCCACAAAAAGAACGTACACCAAATACACCGAGTTATTCATCTTTACCAAAATTTTGAGCTCTCCTACTAAACACAATAATTTCTTTTTCTTCTCTTCCAGCTCAATTGTTACAAAAAAAAAAACTCAACAATATCTATATATGTAGGACAAACTTTATGGCTCCACCAAAATAGAATATCATTTTTAAATTTTTTAGACTAAAAAAATAACATATTTAAAAAATACAGTACACTGGTGGCCCCATTCTATATGGCTTCACCAACTAAAAATTATTTTTAAAAAAACTAAAATAAAAAAATAACACATTTAAAAATATATTATACACAATATACTAGTGGCGCCATTCTATATGGCTCTACAAATAAAATATTATTTTTTTAAATTTTAAATTAAAAAACGCATTTAAAAAAACCCTAGTAATAAAATGGTGGCACCATTTAGAATGAGTCCACCAAAAAGAAAACATTTTTTATAGTTTTAAAATTTTAAAAAATGACACTGACACATACAAAAGTGGTGGCGCCAAACTCCATGGTTCCACCAAAAAAGGATTATTTTTTTTAAATCCCTTAATTTTTCAGAAATAACAATATTTCTCTAATATTTATATAGGCAGCGTCATTCTACATGACTCCATCAAAAAAATAAATTTTTTATTAGGTTTGCTGACGTGGCATGTTAGTGGTACCAAACTCTTTGACTTCACCAATTTTTATTATAAATTTCAATTCATTTACATGTATAATAAAAAAGTGTGTCATTTTTATAATTAATTAAAATTTAAAATTTATTTGTGAAAAAAAAAACCCTGTTTTTAATTGGGAATGTGGTAGAAGGTCTGGTTTGTTTGGTAAGGAACGTCTCGATAGGGCTTTCGTGAATATAGGCCGGACTCAACGCTTTCCTTATCACAAACTCTATAATCTTACAAGTGCTACTTGGATCATAATTGATGATAAGTGGTTTAAATTAATTTATTTAAGGATTTTACATAAAAATATTAAAAGATAAAAATATTATTATAAAAATATTTGTTATTTTAAAATGTCACTTACCATCATAGCAAGTGTGTAAGACCCTATTATTAACTAACTTACAAAATAATAATATTATTGGTTAGGATTTACAGACAGTCTTCTTAAAGCTATTCTCCACACCTTAACAGGAGGATAATTCTCTCCACTCGACCTCTCTCTTTATGTCTCTCCAAAATCATTTTTAATCACCCATTCTTAAACCGCGTATCAACTGTGATATAATACAAACCTAACTTATCAATCAAACCCAAAAACATCTTATCAATATTGTCTACCAAATTTAAAACTAGATACTAAAATTTATTTCATAATAAATATGTGGACCACATTAGTTTACTAAAATCTAATTTTTAGATTGAGTTTAGATAGACAATACGTTTATCTATGATTAATGTAAAAATAATAGTTACGATGAGATTAGATATTATAGCGATACTGTAACGTGAGACAAAAAATAAATTAAACTATCGCATTGCATCCCACCACCCATCCGAATCCACCCTTAGTTTTTGATTGAATTTGTTGATTTGAAAAAATTAAAATATATGTATAAAAAATTTAATAGACAATAAATTAAGTTATTTTTATTTTATTCTATTTCATTAAAGATTGTATTATCTTTTATCAATCAATCTAATTATACTCAATATTTAATTTTAACTAATATATCAAACAAATTTTATAACTTAAATTCAACACTTAATTTTTTAGTGTTTAGTTTTTCAATCTATCAAACATTGCCTAAATAATATATATTTCCATAAATTTTAAAAGAGGAAAAAAACATGAAAACTATTATTTTTAATTTTTAAACTATTCGTTAGATGCATTCACGAGTCATCCGGGCTGGATTTAAATAGAATATTAGTAGACTTTATACTTGTACAAGCTCAGCCCAGCTTGAGTTGAAATATATGTTCAAAATTTTATCCAAATATCTCATATTTGCAAATGGTTGACCAAATCCATTTTAAGCTACTATATTTTTCAAACTTTTTAAAAAATATTTATATCACTTTTTTAGTATATTTCATTTTCATTTTACAATCAATGTTTAGAGTTTATAGTTATCCCTCTTAAAAATATTATCTCCAATATTCAAACCTACATCTATTTAAACTTATTTTGGGCCTAATATTATTATCTAAACATTCTAAATTTCTCAGTGTACATCTGAGTTTGAATGAATAATCTAATCCTTAAACAAATCTACTATTCATAACTTCTAATCCTTAAACAAATTTACATTCAAACTCAAATATCTAAATTATTAAAATAACTGAGGTTCCAACGAGTTTTGTCAATATCCTTAATCCAATTTATATAATTAAAAAGATATAATGATTTTTTTGACTCTCCAATTTTCCAAAAAAAATAATTTTGACCCTCTATTTATTTTTCGTCTTTTAGTCCTTAAATTTATATTTTTTATCAAATCACCCAAAAATAGGTGGAAAAGTTAATATTTGTTAACTTTGCTAATGTGGCATACACGTGGATTGCCACGTGGATAACATGCCAATATTTAATTAATTTTTTTAAAAATTAAAACATAAAAAGAATTATATTTTTTATATTTTTAACCATTTAATTTTAGAAATAATTTTTAAAATTTTTAAAAAGTTAATTTAATGCTGACATGTCATCCACATGGCAATCCAGGTGTATGCTACGTTAGCAAAGTTACAAATGTTAATTTTTCAATCTATTTTGAAATGACTTTATTTAAAAAAATACAAATTTAAAAGCTAAAACAAGGACATAACTAGGGGCTGGCAGGGGCCTTAACCCCCTAAAATGAAATTTTTTTTACTAAGGCCCTTTAAAATTTTAATTTAAATTAATAAAGACAAAATTGTAATTTAGTTCCCTAAAAATGATAACAATTTAATTTAATTTTTTAAAAATTATAAAGATATAAACTATTAAAATAATAAAATAATATTTTTATTATTGTAAAAATTATAATTTAATTTTACCCTTTTAAAAATTTTCTAGCTTGGTCTAAAAAGGTGAAAAGTTAAATAAAAAGATAAAATGATAAAATGATTTTTTTTTTGTAATGTTAAAGGATGATTATGTGAATTAAAAAAATTTACACCGATATAAAAATTTAATTCTCAAATATTCTAAATTTTAATTACTATCTTATCTATGCTGTTTCCTACGCAGTTCAAATTTATGGGGTATAGGTCGTTTTCTCTTCACAAATCTTAAGGAAGAAGTTGGCAGCAGTCCCCATAATGTATCCAAGATTCAAGGGTGATCCGCACAAGAATCAAAAGTGAATCAGAGCCACCAATTCCCAATCATATGATATCGGGCCAGACCCTAAATTCGGTTTCTACCGTTGATTTATGCTGAATCACCCGATATTACGGACCCTATGTGTCTTAAACCAACAGAAGGTGGCATTATCTGCCGTCCTACCGCCCTTCAAAACCATCCACCTGTCCCCCTGCCTGCCCCTTGCGTGGACGTCTAAGAAGCCTTAGAAACAAAACACTAAATCTTCTTATCCTATGTCTTAAGCCGAAAGGATCAGACACGTGAATGTTCCCTTATAAACACGTGCCTCTATCTCATTCGCTATCCTATTTTTTAGTCCCTCACTCCAAAAAAACGCATTCACGACACTTATTTAATCTAACCGTCCATTCTCACGTGAGTCCAGCAATCGTAGCCATTGCCTCCTGGATCGCCTCTTCTTTAAATTTCGTTTCTATAAATACTTCGTCTCACAACACCTTCAAGCCTCAGCTCACATTCAAAGTCGGAAACATCCCCAACTGAATAAATTTACGCAAAACAAAAAGAAAAGGGTGTAAGATTCATTTCCTTTTTTCTTCTCATCTCTGACAGGTAATCGGAAAAGCCAAACAATTCGAATAAATAGAAAATGGCGTTGAATTTGGCGCATCAGATTGGATCTCTAGCCGGGACACAAATTGCAGCTGAAGTCACTACCGGAGAACAATCATCCTCAGCGACGGCTAATGTGTCGGGAGTTCGGAAAGTTCCATTGGCGAATCTCCGATGCAACGCCCCAGGAGAAGCTCTGTCCCTCCAATGTTAACTCCACCGCTGACGCCGCGAAGCGCGGCAAACAGGTCGGCTATGATGAGTCCGTCGCTGCGTCCGGATCTGTCCGCCGCTTGCCAGGCCTACGGGACGTTATCACCGCTGGATACGGCTGAGGATTCATCGGCGTCGGTGGCGTGGAAGGAGGGAGGGAAGAAAGAGGAGAAGAAAGGGGTTCCGGTTTACGTGATGTTGCGGAAAGGATCGATTCGAGAACTCGATATGACTACAAGTAAATTGACCGGAACGAAAAATAAAGTGAACACAAGGATTTACGTGGTTCGGCTTTAATGCCTACGTCCACGGGCAGAGGCGAAAAGAAATTTCACTATAACAAGATGAAGATTACAAGTGTTTTACACTCAAGACACAACCCGAGAACCTCACAACTCTCAACCCCTATAGAAAACCCGAAAGCTAAAATCCTAGCTTTCAAAGAACAAGCTTTGCTCTCTCTTGGTTTGGGATGATGAATATGGCTAATGAACCTCTCTATTTATAAGAGAGTTCAAGGACATAATTGTCCAAAACTTTGGCAAAGATTTGTGGTTGAAAATGGACACCAACAACCATCCACTAATCCACTACCACCAACAACCCACTACCAACAACAACAATCCACTACCAATTTTAAGCCATTTCTTAACAAATCTCCACCTTGGCTTGAAATTTACCAAGCTGAACATCATAGTGAATTCCTCGAACTGGATCACCTCTTCCAAACGCCTCTCTGGCGCTAATCAATCCCGAATACCTATCAAGTCCAAGCAATGCTTGAACTTATATGCAGGGATCACCTTAGTTAACATATCTGCAGGATTCTTCTCGGTAGCAACCTTGCTGATAACAATGTCACCTTGCGTAACATGTTCCCGAACAAAATGATATCTGACATCAATGTGTTTGGTCCGTTCATGAAACATCTGATTTTTAGTCAGATGTATGGCACTCTGGCTATCGCAAAATACAACAGTGAAATCCTGTTGTAAACCCAAACTGCTTACTAGACCTTTCATCCACAATGCTTCTTTCACTGCTTCTGCTAACGCCATATATTCCGCCTCAGTCGTAGATAAGGCTACGGTAGACTGTAACACAGCTTTCCAACTAATGGCTCCTCCAGAATAAGTGAAAACATAACCCGTCAGAGATCTTCTTTTGTCCAGATCTCCAGCATAATCAGAGTCCACATAGCCCGTGACACTGCTAGTGCAGTCACTCTGATCATATACCAAGCATAAATCTGCAGAACCTCTCAAGTACCTGAGAATCCATTTCACGGCCTGCCAGTGTTCCTTGCCAGGACAACTCATGTATCTGCTGACCACACTAACTGCATGTGAAATGTCTGGACGAGTGCAAACCATTGCATACATCACGCTTCCAACTGCACTCGAGTATGGAATGTGAGACATTTGCTGCTTTTCTTCATCAGATTGTGGTGACAACTCTGCAGAGAGTTTGAAATGTGGTGCCAACGGAGTACTCACAGTTTTCGCTTTATCCATGCCGAAGCGTTGAAGAACCTTTTCAATGTAGTTCTTCTGCGACACACGAAGCTTGCCCGCCTTGCGATCTCTGTGAATATCCATGCCCAAAATTTTCTTGGCAGCACCCAGATCCTTCATCTCGAACTCACCACTCAACTGCGACTTTAACTTGTTGATTTCCGACATGTTTTTGGAAGCAATTAACATGTCATCAACATACAGCAACAAATAAATGTGCGAACCATCTGAGAGCTTCCGATGATAGACACAAGCATCATAGTCACATCTTGTGTAACCATGCTGAATCATGAAGCTATCAAACCGCTTGTACCACTGCCTTGGGGATTGTTTCAATCCATATAAAGACTTCTTTAATAGACAGACATGGTCTTCTTTACCAGGAACTGTAAAACCCTCTGGTTGACGCATGTAGATTGTTTCCTCGAGCTCACCATGCAAGAACGCCGTTTTTACGTCAAGCTGCTCAAGTTCTAGATCAGACTTGGCCACCATGGCAAGTAATACACGAATGGAAGAATGCTTTACGACTGGGGAGAAAACTTCATTGTAGTCAATCCCCTCTTTCTGAGTGAAGCCTTTAGCAACCAATCGTGCCTTGAATCTAGTTGCTTCAACCCCTAGGATGCCTTCCTTTTTCTTGAAGACCCATTTGCAACCAACTATCTTCTGGTTACTTGGCGGCTTAACCAACTCCCAAGTATGGTTCTTGTGAAGAGATTCTATCTCCTCACTCATAGCAATTGCCCACTGTGCCGACTCATCACACGTGACAGCCTCATTATAACTGGAAGGTTCTATACCAATGGACTCCGCCACACTGAGCGCGAAAGACACCAGATTAGCGTAACGCGGATTTGGTTTGATTTGTCTCTTCGTTCTTCCAGTGGCAATGCTATATGGTTTTTCTTGAGGTGACTCATCTTCATCGGAATCTTGCACCTCAACTTGATCATCCTGGACTGAAGTACCTTCCGTAGGAATTGGAGCGTCCACCTGACACTCCACCTGCTTCTCAACACCGTGATCTCCCATTCTATCTGACTCCTCCTTTTCCCGGGAATTTGTGGTGGATCGAAGCATGGATGACTCATCAAAAGTCACATCTCGTGCTGATGATGAACTTGGACGAAACCGGATCAGGACACCACAACCTGTATCCTTTCACCCCTTGGCCGTATCCAAGAAATATGCATTTCTTCGCCCTCGGTTTGAGTTTTCCCTCATTTACATGAGCATACGCAGGGCAGCCAAACACTCTTAAACCAGAGTAATCAGCAGGAGAACCAGACCATACTTCCTCAGGAGTCTTCAGCTCAATAGCTGTTGACGGAGATCTGTTAACCAAATAACAAGCAGTATTAACAGCTTCAGCCCAAAATTCTTCACCGAGCCCAGCATTTGATCGCATGCAACGAGCTCGCTCCAAGAGAGTTCTATTCATGCGTTCTGCAACTCCATTTTGTTGTGGTGTTCGACGAACAGTGCGGTGTCTCACTATTCCTTCATTTTTGCAGAACTCATTGAATTCACCTGAGCAAAACTCCAAGCCATTATCCGTCCGGAATCGCTTGATCTTCTTTCCTGTTTGATTTTCGATCAAAGCTTTAAATTGCTTGAAGTTGATGAGAACCTCATACTTGCTCTTCAGAAAATACACCCAAACCTTTCTCGAGTAATCATCGATAAAGGTAAGCAGATATCTGTAACCACCTTTAGAAATTGTCGGAGAAGGCCCCCAAAGGTCAGAATGGAAGTAATCCACTGTGCCTTTTGTCTTGTGAATCCCAGTGCTGAACTTTACCCGAGTCTGCTTACCGAAGACGCAGTGCTCACAGAAATTCAACTTTCCTGTACACTGCCCAGACAATAATCCTCGTTTGCTTAGCACCGATAAGCCTCTCTCGCTCATATGCCCGAGCCGCATATGCCATAACTTCGTGGTGTCAGAATCTAGATCATCTGATGATGACACTCCCGCAACACCTGTAACCGAGGAACCATCGAGGAAGTAAAGGCCCCGCTCCAAATTACCACGTATCACAGTCAAAGCACCCGAGAATACCTTGAGAACTCCACCTTCAGCAGAGTACCGAAAGCCTTTCTTGTCCAACGTACTCAAAGAGATCAAATTTTTCTTCATTTCTGGAATGTGCCGAACATCAGTTAGAGTTCTAACAATACCGTCAAACATCTTTATACGAACTGTGCCAATCCCCATGACTTGACATGCGTGGTCATTTCCCATTAGTACTGAACCAGAATGCTTCTCGTATGTTGAGAATGCATCTTTCGAAGTATTATATGAAATGTAGCTCCCGTATCAAGAATCCATCTCCCACCAGCGTAAGAGTCGGATACTGCAAGAACGATCTCGGCATCACTTGAAGAATCTGCATCAGCTACATTCGCACGATCATTTTGTTGCTCCTGTGATTCTGATTTCTCCTTCCTTTTCGGACAATCTACCTTCATGTGCCCGTACTTCTTACAGTAGTAGCACTGTATTCTCTTCTTGGACTGCGATCTAGGATGGCTTTTACTTGAACTTCCACCCTTTGCCTTGGATCTTCCTCGAGCAACCAAGCCTTCGCCTTCATTGTTTTCGACCACCTTACCAGTGATTTTCTTCCTCAACTCACTGGAACTTAAGGCATTTTTCACCTCCTCTAGAGTCAGGTCATCACGACCGTACATTATTGTATCAACAAAATTCTCATACGAGGGAGGCAAAGAACACAAAACAATTATTGCTTGGTCCTCATCATCGATTTTGTTATCGATATTATTCAAATCCATGATAATGGAATTGAATTTATCCAGGTGCTGGGAAACAGGTGTACCTTCCTCCATCTTCAGGGCATAGAGTCTTTGCTTGAGGTAGAGCCGGTTCGTCAATGACTTCGTCATGTACTTGCTCTCTAACCGGAGCCACAAACCGGACGCGGTTTTCTCATCCGCTACTTCTCGTAGCACTTCATCTCCTAGACATAGCAGAATAGCACTATGTGCTCTTTCTAGCATGTCATCCTTTTGCTCTTCCGAAAGCGTGCTTGGTAATTTATCTTTACCAGACAATGCTTTTAGCAATCCTTGTTGAACCAGCACTGCCCGCATCTTGATGCGCCATAAACTGAAACTATTTTTCCCGGTAAATTTCTCGACATCATACTTAGTCGATGAAACACTTGTAGCCATAATTTGGAACCTTTGAATGAATGATAATATTTTCTTCCTGATGTGAAAGATCAGACAAAGCTGCAGTCACAGGGCAATTCAGAAAATATTATCACTCCTTCAACTACGCTCTGATACCAATTTGTTGCGGAAAGGATCGATTCGAGAACTCCGATATGACTACAAGTAAATTGACCGGAACGAAAAATAAAGTGAACACAAGGATTTACGTGGTTCGGCTTTAATGCCTACGTCCACGGGCAGAGGCGAAAAGAAATTTCACTATAACAAGATGAAGATTACAAGTGTTTTACACTCAAGACACAACCCGAGAACCTCACAACTCTCAACCCCTATAGAAAACCCGAAAGCTAAAATCCTAGCTTTCAAAGAACAAGCTTTGCTCTCTCTTGGTTTGGGATGATGAATATGGCTAATGAACCTCTCTATTTATAAGAGAGTTCAAGGACATAATTGTCCAAAACTTTGGCAAAGATTTGTGGTTGAAAATGGACACCAACAACCATCCACTAATCCACTACCACCAACAACCCACTACCAACAACAACAATCCACTACCAATTTTAAGCCATTTCTTAACAGTAATCATATTATCGATTAGTTTCTTGGCTAACATATTAAATATGATGATTTTATTTTTTTTTATTGTTTAGAATTTTTTAATTTTACTGATAATTTATTATAGTAATTAATATTTAAAAAAATATATTAAGTAACCTTGTAATTATAATTATAATTTACATTTTACTATGAAATATGATATAAAATTACGATGTAATTACACACTGTCACCAAACATGTCTAGAAATCATAATTCTTACTACTTAATAATTACACTTTTTATGTGTTGTCAAACAAATTTTGCAATTGCTAGAAAAAGAAGAAGCTTAATTAGAATCCAAAGCTGCATGATTTGAAAACATTTCTTCTCATTGAATCAAAAGTTTCATGCAAAAAACATTGAAATTCATGATACGTAAAACTGGAACACCCCGTGTAGATCCCATGACAACGACGATTCCATCTTTAATTTGGTTTAACAATTTAAAGATGATTTAATTGTGGCTCAAAGCCTTCTTCTATCATTTTGTGGATATACTTTTCCTGCCTAATTTTCCTTTTCCACAAAGAATTGGGCCATCGTCTTCAGTTTCTATATAAGAAATTTCTCACCCATTAAGACTCAAAAAGTCGAGACTTCAGACAAACTAATGGTGTGTTTTCTTTATTGACAGATTTTAATGAAGTTATATCTATGTATATATAATATATTTTATTAAATTAGTGTTATGAATTAATTCGATATCAATTCAATCAGAAAAATTACTTATAAACAGTTTTTTAATAAAGTAATGAATATTAATGTAAGGTTAAAGGGTAAAAAATACCTTAGTAAAAAGTTAAAAAATCAATTAAGTTCATAATAGAAAAATGGACCCAATTGAGCATTCAATGAGAAAAAAAATCAGTTGGCTCCTTTCATTAACGAAAACGGTTGTTGACTGATTTCATTAATATTGGTTGTTGATGTGGTTGGCGGAAGCTATGACAAGTTGACATGTGACATGCCATGTGAAAGTATATATGTTGATGTTGCTGGTCAAGTTATTAGAATATTTTTAAAAATGTAAAAGTTATAAAAAATTATAAAAATTATTACAAATATAAAAAATAAAATATGAATGATTTTTAAAAAGTTCCAAAAAAATTATAAAATATAACTTGACCCGCTATGAGAGTTCCATTTGGTATTTCACTCAAATTTCTATAGAAATACTCCCATGTATTGGTAGTGTAAATAATCCTTAGACTTACACAAACTCTCCTCATATGTTGACCGTCATACTTTGATTCATCACCAAATGGATTCACATTGATAGGTGCTTAAAGTAGAATCTTTTAAGTATGATATGACATACCAAGGTGATGGAGTGGTTTAGAGCGGACTCGTCACCTCAAGTGATATGAGGGACATATCTTTTTTGCTCTTGACTTTTATAACTACAAGTCTTTAGTGAAGGCTGATAATTAGGGTTAATACAAGGAGTTGCAAGTCTGACATGGATGAGCAAAGGTAGACACCATGCCATGCCTTTTAGCTTATTCGGAATATATGATGGAAAGATTGAATTACACATAAGTACTGAGCACCGAAAGTTTTTGTTCGAAAAAAAATTAATTTTAACTTTACCAATAATTTGGGTCATAATAAATTACTAAATTCTACTCATTTTTTAATTAAAATAGATTATATTTATTACCAACATAATTCAAAGCCTAACGGGTGACACACGAAAAAAACCCAGTTGTAGCATATACGTTATAGTTTCCAAACTGATGGATTTCTATAGGAGTCAATGTCTTTTTGCAATTGTTGTTATTGCTTCAGTCGATGTCATGGAACTTACTTTTTCATATGCAATAGTTTTTTTTCATGGAAATTTCCATTTCGTGGCTGCATATTAATTTGAAAAGATGAGTATACATTTTTATGTTGTTATTAGTATCAAGGATGCAATTGCTAGCGGTGATTGAGTAAAATAATTTTGAGTTAATCGAGTTGACAAGTCTTATTTTATCATCTTAATTCAATTTAGAATTTTTTTCAAATTGAGTTGAGTGAAATAAAATTCGAGTCGAGCTGAATCGAGTGAAATTGTTTGAATTAAATTAAAAAAATTAAACATATTACATTAAAATCTTGCTACAATATAATGAATTTCATGTTAAAATATACAAATTTAAAATCATATATATTTGAAAATACTTTTAAACAAAATTAGAAACTTAGAATGATTAAACTGGATTAAGTTTTAGTATTTTCATATTTTGCTGTATAAGGCAAAATGTCTTATATAATATTTTAATGATTGAAGTATTAGTAATGTGATATCTTATTTGAAATTCCAATGTGAATTAATTATTTGAAAACAACTTAATTTCATGAATTTTCTTTGCAATTGTTTGGAAACTAAAAAAAAATCAGTTTAATTTCGACCCCAAAGTGTATGATTTTGAAAAATTTAATGTGAATTAATTATTAGATTTAAGTGTAATTACTTGCAAGTGCAAAGGAATAGTATGTTTGGCTAACTATTGTAATTGTTGGGTCCACTAAATTGAATATAATAGCACCTCAATTATACTATTCAATTCTTAGGGAGTTGAGAGTTGGGGTAATTACGTGAGTAATTACAATCAATTACTAATTATCTTATAGTCTTTCAAACACACGTACATGATTTAAGAAATTATTTTTATAGAAGTTTATAAATTTATTTTAATACATAATAATAAAAAATTTTAATTTTATGACATATATTTTATATATTTTTTAAAATAAATTATATATTTCTTATCGGTCAAAACTGCTTTGTTATTAGACACATAAGTCAAAATATTTGGTGTAATTTTTTTTTTGATTCCTCAATGTATCTACCGAAGCGCGCCCGGTAACTAATCCTTCGCATTTTGTAGGCCCATTAAGGGGGTAGATGCTGGCCACAAGTTTTAAAGCTACTCCATACTTAGGCGAGGATTAAACCCTCGATTACTGATTAAGGTAGGAGAAACCCTTTCATCTCACTTAACTCCTGTGTTTTATAAAGCAAATTTAACCTAACCAATTGCGCTTATAAAGCATGTATTATAATTTTTATACTATTCTTGTATGGCCACATATTTAGCACTTTAACATAAGCACCGTAAAAGCTATTCAACACTTATAGAAAACATTGTTTATAAATGTTATTGTCGAAACTATTTTTTTTTATGTCAAAAAAAAAAAAATTTTCAATTTTAGGTGTGAGGGACATAAAAAAAATAGAAAAAATGGGAGTCGTCCAATGATACACGTAACGCATTTTACTGGTTTTATGCAGGTCGAGAAATTTGGAAAAACGTAATCCTTAGCAAAACTTAAAAGGCTACGTATTAAGACCCTTTTTATTTCAGAGAAAGAAGATACCACACCCAATGCGTTAGGGCACAGCATTCTAATTTCCCCCAAAAATGAATTGGGGCCAAAATACTTGTACAATAAAACTTGAAAAGAACATCCACTTATCAAGATTTAAGAAATCACACCCAATACGTTAGGGTACGATCCCTTTAGAATCCCAAACTCGGAATATTTCCTTTACTTTAAAAGAACATCCCACTTATCCAAAGATTTAAGAAATCACACCCAATACGTTAGGGCACGATTCCTTTAAAAATCCCAAAACTCGGAATATTTCCTTTATGATTTTTAAAAAATCTACATCGAGAAATCAATGCGTCACATCCAATACGTTAGGACACACGTGTTGAATTCCCAATAATGAGTTTTTAGTTGGTTTATAAAGAGCAATCTTCGATTGTTAGATTTTTCAAAAAAATCGGAACCCAATACGTTAGGGCTCAATTTCCTTGAGCAATCCTAAATACGAGTATTATCTCAATTTGAAAATTATATTTTTAAATTTGAGTTTTTTTCTAAAAAAAATGTAACATTATTTTATATGCGCAAATGTCATAATAACAATGATAACAAGTACAATAATAGCATGGAAATAATACAAACAATTGATATAAATAATGACATGCAAAAGATATTAAATAAATGAGCAGAAAATATGCAACATAAATTAATAAGCGAATAATTAAAAAATAACAAAAATACATACAAGTGCACATAAAATACATAGGTTGAAATAAATAATATCAAAGATAATTAAATAAATAAAACAAGTATATATATATATAAGTACGCGAAAAAAATACTAATTAAAAAAGGCATAACTACATGTTTTTTTAAAAAAACATATATACAATATATTAATAATTACAGATAAGAATTATAAGATAAGAACAATTGCATCTCAAAAAAAATTGATTTTTGAAGAAAATATGAAAAAAGGCTAAATTGGATTACAAATAAAAAATATGGGAATTCGCAAATAAATAAAGTCTGGAGGACTAATTGAATACGCGATTACATAAAGGGCTGGAAGGGAAATTTCCTTCTCCTCTAAAACGTGTCGTTCAGAAGGGTAAATTGAAATTAAAAATAAATTAAAGGGCAAAATTTTAAAAAATAAAAAAACTAATTATAAAACATTAAAAGGCGAGGCTAAATAAAAAAAAATAAATAAAATTCGTATGGTATCACCTCTCCTTTTTTAAAATTGTAAATAAGTACAAAATAATCAAACAAAAAAAAGAAAAAAAAAAATAAGGAATAAGAAGACAACCAAACACTTAATAAAATTAAAGGGTATCTCTAAGATTTCAAAATCATATCTTCTAAGATTGCATATCATATCTAAGATTATACATCATATCTAAGATTGCATATCATATCTAAGATTGCATATATCATATCTAGGATTGCATATCATATATAAGATTGCATATCCTCAAAAATTATGTTTCCATATGTGAGCCCGAGCTAAAATTGGTATAACAATTATATTATAAAATTTATATTATTTCTTTTATCTAATTTGGTTTATTATTTGAACACATAGTAAACTGCAAATTGGATTTATAAAAACTATTATAATTGAAGGATTATAAAGTTGATTTGTGCCTCAGATACTAGAATGCTAAGAATGATGTTTGGGAGAGAAAATAGATCAAAATTGTATTTCATAAATACATTAATATTATCATCACCTTGCTGTTATTTTATTTTTCTCACAAATTATTTAAATTGTTACATTTTTTTAGGAAATATTATGCGGTAGATGTTGATTATGCAAATGCAA
>NW_024403345.1:0-15638 GCF_007990345.1 Gossypium hirsutum | reverse complement strand
GAATCTTGGCCCAATTTGCTGTTCGAAGAGATTTCAAGAATCAAGAAAATCAAGATTTCAATATTGGAAATCTTGGTCCAAGAAACCAAATCTTGCAGCCAAAACACATTGGATCTCCATTACGAGCGTCAACGACCCAATTTGGTAGGAGATGGATCACGAGCCCAAATTCTTGAAGGCGAGGCCCAATAACCAAAATCCAGCCCAATCAAGAAATTTCTTCATACTTAGTTGAAAATCAGGCCAAAATGTCAAAGGGCCCAATTCGTAAACATCCTACTTGTTTAATTTAATTTTTTAATCTTTAGGAGAATTACATGTAAAATTCGGCCCAAACAGCCCATATAAGTGCATGGCCGAATTTACCTTGTTATTTTATTAATTAGGTTTAATTTTTATTAGTTACTTGTGAGATTAAGATTTGTTGGAGGCCTATATAAGCATTGGCCAGCCACCCTTTGTAAAAACATCTTATTATTATTTTTTGTATCAAATTTCAGATTTGTTGAGTGCAGAATTTCTTTGGGGTTTTCTCCAAGAATTCTCTCTTGAGTTTTCTTTAGAAGTTGTTTTAACAATCTTTTGATTGTGGGAGCCATCTTCAACCTTCTTCTTGCCATCGATATTCTTTGGAGGGGAGATTAGAGCCGTTTGAAGGAATTTGTGAATTCTTTCGGGAATTCAAGGGTTCTTAGGACTTTTCTTTATTTCTTGCTGTTTCGATTTGTTTCTTTATTCCTACTTGTGCCGATTCATCATCTAATATTTGCTGTTCTTGTTTGTGTTTCAGCCTTGATTCAAACTCCAAGAACTCTTCATTTAATCGGTTCTTTTTTTTGGCCACATATAGTCGACTCAAAATTCCCCAAAATTTAGGGTTCTTGCCGTTTTCTATTTCTTCTTGTTGGGTGAAATTCGGCTGCTGAAATTTGGGCAATTCATATTGGGTGTTCAATTGGACCGAATCGCAACTTAAATTCACTTCTTGAACTGTTCAATTTCACCTATTTCTTTCTTTCCTTTTTTTTTGCCGCCCAAATCCCTAATCTTCCAATTAAAAATCTGATTGTTTCAATCTACTTACTGTTTTGGTGTTCTTGGCAGATTCGGCTTGTGGGAGTTCATTCTTGGGAATCAATTTCGTGTTCTTGGTTTCAAGAAACCTCTTTCATAAGTGTTTCGTTCCTTGATTAGATCTTGCTGATTTTTAGGGTTCTTATTCCAGATTTTAATTTTCCAGATTTAATCTTGTTCTTTGTTTGATTTCAGATCTGTTCGTTTAGAGCTTTCATAGGATTTTCTCGTGACTTGGCAACTCGATCTTGGTCCGCGCGCATTCCGTATCATTTGGTATCAGATTTTGGGCGTTTTGGGTGTTCTTGGTTGATTTCTAAACTGATCTCTATTTTTTAAAGCATAAACAGCAGTTTTACCCAGAAAAATTGTTCAAAAAAATTCATTTGAGTGGGTAAACGTTGTCCGATTGATCTGAAATTTTACATACATGTTTCTGGCACTGTGATTGAATATAAAAAAATTATTCCCGCAAAAAAATCAGTCAAAAAAGTCAAAAAAATCAAAAAATACGAAATTCAATAAAAATTTTAAAAAAGATTCAGCGGGTTGAATTTGGTGCCCAAAATTTCCAGATCAAAAATTCAATATATAAGGACACTCCAGATTTAATTTCGTGATTTTTGGAGATCGGGAACACCTCGAACGAAGTTTTCAAGTTACTCCGCAGTTTTTCGGGTTTTCTGTTTTCAGCAATTTTTATTGATTCTTAGCTGTAGGTTTTCATTTGTTTACCTTTATTCTTCCTTTACGTTATCTAACACCTTCTTGTTTCTTGTGTTAGTAGGATTTAAACGTGTGCACAACTTCTTCCTCGGTGCAACACGAATCAATTGGTGTCTCGTCAGTTTTTGGCATCCTAGTGCAAATTAGGATTCTTTGGTAGTTTGGTTCACACTCTCTAATTGGTTGATATAAACTCTGATAAAGAACTCAAAAGATTGAATTCGACCTCATTGAGAATTTGATTTTTTCTTTTTGAGTGATTAACGGTGAGGTTTGATAACTTTTATTTTTGAGTGTTGAGTGTTTATTTTTGCAGTTTTTTTTGGAAGATGTCTAAAGATGACCATAATGATACACTTATGGAAGTCCAACAACAGTTAGAAGGACACGCTGCTGCAATCGCACAAATAAATGCTACCCTTCAAGCATTGAATACTACTTTGAATGAGGTACGAATGAATCAAGAACTTCAATATCGAGATCCAATCAGGGAAGATAGGAATAACCAGCCCCATAGGCGTGGCCCTCGACGTGTCCCTAGAATGGATGATGATTTTCATGATCGTGGACAACCTTCTTTGGCAAAACTGAAATTTACAATTCCCCAATTTCGTGGTAAGAATGATCCTGACGCTTATTGTGAATGGGAATCTAAGATTGAACTCATGTTTCGGTATTATAAATGTCCGGATGATGAAAAGGTAGCGTTAGCAACACTAGAATTTTCTGATTATGCATTAAGTTGGTGGACTCAACTTGGGGTAAACCGCCATCGGAATTATGAAGGTGAGATTTCGACATGGGATGAGTTGAAACAGATTATGCGTAAAAGGTTTATTCCACCTCACTACTATAGAGAAATTAAAACAAAGTTGAGAAGACTTATCCAAGGTAGTAGGACGGTGGATGAATATTTTAAAGAGATGGAGATGCTCATTCAGAGAGCTAATATGGAGGAAGATGAAGAAACAACTATGGTTCGATTCATTGATGGTTTGAACAGGCCGATAGCTAATACATTGAGGCTACAAACTTACATTGATTTGGAAGAAGCAGTTCACAAAGCCATTGAGATCGAGCAACAATTAAAGGAACAAAGGTTTGGGTCCTTATCTACTTCACAATATTATCGAGGTAACAATTCCAATTCTGATTTTAAGAGTTCAAAACCACCTTTTGTTACTAACAAGTCTTCTTTGAGTAATGGAAGTAAACAATCAGATTGAAAAAAAGGGGCTCCTGCAAAAACGCAAACACCTTCTAAGCAGCCCAATTTAGGTGATTCGAGTGCGAAGAGGACTCGTGAGATTGAATGCTTTAAGTGCAAAGGGCGTGGTCATTATAGTAGAGAATGCCCTAACACGAGATTACTTCTTCTAAAAGATAACGGTGAGTACACTTCCGACTCTGATAATACAGATCCAGATATGCCAGAACTTATGGATGACAGTGATAATGGCGACGAGTTGGTCGAACCACCAAAGGAAGGGGACTTTGCTAATTTTCAATGCCTTGTAGTTCGTCGAACCCTTAACATTCAGATAAAAGATGATGAGAGCCAAAGGACCAATATTTTCCATTCTCGGTGTTTTACTAAAGGTAACTTATGTTCACTCATTATTGATAGTGGGAGTTGCTCGAATGTAGTGAGTAGTTATTTAGTGGATTCTTTAAAGTTGCCTTGTACCAAACACCCTAAGCCATATCACCTTCAGTGGCTTAATGAATGTTCCGAAGTTAAAGTTACGAAACAGTCCTTGGTCACTTTTAAACTCGGCAATTTTGAGGATGACGTATGGTGTGATGTAGTCCCCAAGCATGCGGCACACTTGCTCCTTGGACGACCTTGGCAATTTGATCGCGATGTTACACACCAAGGTAAACTTAATCGATACTCCCTTGTATTTAAAGGCAAGAAATTCACTTTTGCTCCTTTAAATCCTACTGATGTATATAAAGATCAATTGAGGATGATAAAATTTTGTGAGGGGTAAGGGAGAAAGAGCAAGTACAAAAGACAGAGAGAAAAGAGGCTAATAGTAGTGGAAAAAGTCAAAATTTAAAAAGCCCAAAGGTGAGTGACTCCTCTAGTGGTAAAATGAGCGGAAAAAATCTTTTGGCAACAAAAAAAGATGTGAAGAGAGCCCTACTTAATAAACAGCCTTGTATCCTTGTGAGGTTTAGGCAAAATTATTTATCTTTATCTAACATTAACGAAAATTTGCCTAGTGTGTTTCAATCTCTTTTGCAGGATTATGAGGATGTTTTTAGTGAGGCCCCTAAAGGTTTACCACCTTTACGAGGGATAGAACATCAAATTGACTTAGTACCCGGAGCTTCAATCCCAAATCGACCAGCTTATAGATGCAATCTCGAGGAGACAAAGGAATTGCAAAGGCAAGTGGAGGAATTACTAGACAAAGGGTACATTCGTGAGAGCCTAAGTCCTTGTGCTGTTCCTGTCTTATTGGTGCCAAAGAAAGATGGTACGTTTCGTATGTGTGTTGATTGTCGCCCAATCAACAAAATAACGGTAAAGTATCGACACCCAATCCCTAGACTTGATGATATGCTTGATGAATTACATGGTTCAATAATATTTACAAAAATTGATTTAAAAAGCGGTTATCATCAAATTCGAATGAGGGAAGGGGATGAATGGAAAACAGCTTTTAAAACAAAATTTGGATTGTATGAATGGTTAGTTATGCCTTTCGGCCTTACTAATGCACCTAGTACATTTATGAGATTAATGAATCATGTTTTGAGGCTACATTTGGGTAAATTTGTAGTAGTTTACTTTGATGATATTTTAATTTACTCAAAGTCATTAGATGATCATGTTTTCCATGTTCGAACCGTTTTGGATATTTTACGAACTGAAAGATTATTTTCCAACCTTGATAAATGCACATTCTGTTGTGATAAACTAATATTCTTAGGTTTCATAGTTAGTGCTCAAGGTATTCATGTCGACGAGGACAAAGTTAAGGCAATTAAGGAGTGGCCGACTCCTAAATCGGTAACTGAGGTGAGATCTTTCCATGGTTTAGCCAGTTTTTATAGACAATTTGTGAAAGATTTCTCTACTATTGCTGCCCCATTGACTGAAGTTATAAAGAAATCAGTGGGTTTCAAATGGGGTGAAACCCAAGAAAAAGCTTTTCAAACTCTAAAAGCTAAGTTATGTTCTGCTCCTTTGCTTAAATTACCTGATTTTGCTAACACTTTTGAAGTTGAGTGTGATGCTTCAGGAATTGGAATCGGTGCCGTTTTAATGCAAGATAAGCAACCTATTGCTTATTTTAGTGAGAAATTGAACGGTGCACAGTTAAATTACTCGACTTATGACAAAGAACTATTGGCATTAGTTCGTGCACTTCAAGTATGGCAACATTATTTGCTGCCTAATGAGTTTGTCATACATACAGATCATGAGTCTCTTAAATGGTTAAAGGGACAAGGTAAGTTGAGTAAAAGACATGCCCGATGGGTAGAATTCATTGAAACATTCCTTTATGTGATTCAATATAAAACAGGTAAAGATAATGTAGTCGCAGATGCTTTGTCTAGACGATATACTTTAATAACGACATTGAATGCTAAAGTCTTAGGGTTTGAACATATTAAAGAGTTATATGATGATGATACTGATTTCAGCCATATCTATAAGAATTGTGGACATACTGCTTTTGAAAAATTTTATCTTGTAGATGGCTTTCTTTTTCGTTTAAACAGGTTATGCATACCAAAGTGTTCCATGAGAGAATTGTTAATTCATGAAGCCCATAGTAGGGGACTAATGGGACATTTTGGAGTGGCTAAAACACTAGACATATTGCAAGAACACTTCCATTGGCCACATATGAAGCAGGATGTGGAAAAGGTATGTTCCAAGTGCATTACATGCAAACAAGCAAAATCTAAGGTAATGCCTCATGGCCTTTACACTCCTCTACCGATTCCTACTTCACCTTGGGTAGATTTATCCATGGATTTTATTTTAGGTTTGCCTCGAACAAAAAAAGGAAGAGATAGTATATTTGTTGTTGTTGACAGGTTTTCAAAGATGTCACATTTTATTCCTTGTCACAAAACAGATGATGCTACACATGTGGCAGACTTATTCTTTAAAGAAGTGGTAAGACTTCATGGCATCCCTAAAACAATTGTTTCTGATAGAGATGTCAAATTCCTTAGCCACTTTTGGAAGGTATTGTGGGGTAAGCTTGGTACTAAATTGCTTTATTCTACTACATGTGACCCCCAAACTGATGGTCAAACTGAAGTAGTTAGTCGAATCTTAGGGACTCTATTATGAGCTGTTGTGGGAAAGAACATTAGAAATTGGGAAGAATGCCTACTATTCGTTAAATTTGCATATAATAGATCTATTCATTCTACAACTGGTTATTCCCCATTTGAACTTGTTTATGGTTTTAACCCACTAACAGTACTTGATCTTGCGCCATTACCTCTTGAACACGTTATGAATTTAGATGGCGAACAGAAAGCTGAGTTGGTGAAATCCTTACATGAGAAGGCTAGACAGCGAATAGCCAAAACAAATGATGCCAACACCAACAAAGCAAACAAGGGGCGCAAACGGGTTCTACTAGAACCCGGAGATTGGGTTTGGGTCCATTTGCGGAAAGAACGATTTCCTACAAAAAGGAAGACTAAGTTGGACCCAAGGGGCGATGGGCCTTTCCAAGTACTCGAGCGGATCAACGATAATGCCTATAAAATTGATCTACCTGGTGAGTACAATGTAAGTTCTACTTTTAATGTGGCTAACTTGTCCCCATTGATTTTTCAGATTCGAGGACGAATCTTTTTGAGGAAGGGGGGAATGATACGAGTCATAAAGGCCCAATCCAAGTTCAAGAACGTGATGGGCTCAAATTGCCACAAGGCCGAATAACGAGATCAAAGGCCCGACAAATGCGGTCCAAACTAAATGGGACCATTCAAGAGCTTGTTAGCAAGGCCTTAGATTCATACACGAGAGAACAAGAAAATCAAGATTCACTTTCTTGTTTTCAAGAAAATCAAGAAATCGAATCTTGGCCCAATTTTGCTGTTCGAAGAGATTTCAAGAATCAAGAAAATCAAGATTTCAAATATTGGAAATCTTGGTCCAAGAAACCAAATCTTGCAGCCAAAACACATTGGATCTCCATTACGAGCGTCAACGACCCAATTTTGGTAGGAGATGGATCACGAGCCCAAATTCTTGAAGGCGAGGCCCAATAACCAAAATCCAGCCCAATCAAGAAATTTCTTCATACTTAGTTGAAAATCAGGCCAAAATGTCAAAGGGCCCAATTCGTAAACATCCTACTTGTTTAATTTAATTTTTTAATCTTTAGGAGAATTACATGTAAAATTCGGCCCAAAACAGCCCATATAAGTGCATGGCCGAATTTACCTTGTTATTTTATTAATTAGGTTTAATTTTTATTAGTTACTTGTGAGATTAAGATTTGTTGGAGGCCTATATAAGCATTGGCCAGCCACCCTTTGTAAAAACATCTTATTATTATTTTTTTGTATCAAATTTCAGATTTGTTGAGTGCAGAATTTTCTTTGGGGTTTTCTCCAAGAATTCTCTCTTGAGTTTTCTTTAGAAGTTGTTTTAACAATCTTTTGATTGTGGGAGCCATCTTCAACCTTCTTCTTGCCATCGATATTCTTTGGAGGGGAGATTAGAGCCGTTTGAAGGAATTTGTGAATTCTTTCTGGAATTCAAGGGTTCTTAGGACTTTTCTTTATTTCTTGCTGTTTCGATTTGTTTCTTTATTCCTACTTGTGCCGATTCATCATCTAATATTTTGCTGTTCTTGTTTGTGTTTCAGCCTTGATTCAAACTCCAAGAACTCTTCATTTAATCGGTTCTTTTTTTTGGCCACATATAGTCGACTCAAAATTCCCCAAAATTTAGGGTTCTTGCCGTTTTCTATTTCTTCTTGTTGGGTGAAATTCGGCTGCTGAAATTTGGGCAATTCATATTGGGTGTTCAATTGGACCGAATCGCAACTTAAATTCACTTCTTGATCTGTTCAATTTCACCTATTTCTTTCTTTCCTTTTTTTTTGCCGCCCAAATCCCTAATCTTCCAATTAAAAATCTGATTGTTTCAATCTACTTACTGTTTTGGTGTTCTTGGCAGATTCGGCTTGTGGGAGTTCATTCTTGGGAATCAATTTCGTGTTCTTGGTTTCAAGAAACCTCTTTCATAAGTGTTTCGTTCCTTGATTAGATCTTGCTGATTTTTAGGGTTTTTATTCCAGATTTTAATTTTCCAGATTTAATCTCGTTCTTCGTTTGATTTCAGATCTGTTCGTTTAGAGCTTTCATAGGAGTTTCTCGTGACTTGGCGACTCGATCTTGGTCTCCGCGCATTCCGTATGATGTGTATAAATTTACACAAAGAATATTTTGTTTTGAAAGAATACAAATAATATTAATCTTTATACATATTAACATACATAAACATTTTCATTTATTTTTCAATTGTAAATATTAAACTTTTAAATTAAACTTATGTAAAAAATTCCACCTTATAAGTTTTTGTACATGTATATATAAGTATTTAATTTCATTTTTTAATTTATTTACCATAGTATATGTATGATTTATAAGAATTAAATTATGTAAAAACTTATAAGGTGAAATTTTTTACATAAGTTTAATTTAAAAGTTTAATATTTACAATTGAAAAATAAATGAAAATGTTTATGTATGTTAATATGTATAATGATTAATATGATTTGTATTCTTTCAAAATAAAATATGCATTGTGTAAATTTATACACGATAATCTGAAAAAAAACTCCATCCAACGCACAATCGTCATATGTTGTCGTATGTATATTAATATATTTTTTATAAGAAAATCATTGTTTTAATATGTAATTGACTTTGTAAAATTTTAAATTTTTTTTAAATGTGTCTAACACAATATTTAAATTAGTTTTAAAAAATAATTATTTTTATATTTAAAATATTTATAAATTATGCTATTTTTAATTTATAAAAGTATTTAAAAATTATTTTTTTAAATTTAAAAGTTTATAAGTAAAAAAATTCTTTTCATTTTAAATAAATTTTAAAATCTGTTTTTTTTACCTAATTATGTTTTAATTATATTAAATACATATTTTTTTAATTATGTTCGTAAATCTTTAATGTGCAAAGAATATTTTTAATTATTTAAATATATTCAAAAGATTTTTCATAATGCATATTAAATTATGATTTTTTATGTTATAAATTTTATAACGTAAATTTTAATATGATTTTTAAAATGTTGTTATAAAAAACTTCAAATATCCGTAATTGTATTTATCAATTTTAGAACTATTTTAATATTCTAAACACTATTCTAAAGTTATAAAATATTTTTTAATTATTCTAAAACCTTGTGTTTATATCAATTTTAAAAACGGAGTCTAAAGTAAATAATTTAAAATATATTTAAAATAAATATCAAATACTAAAATTTGTTAACAATGTTAAATTCTATCTTTAAACCATTTTAATTTTTTTTAAAATTTTAATATAATTTAGTATTTATTAAATTCAATAAATAAAATTCTTTTCATTTTTTTAATTTTAAAAAGTATTTTTTGAAAACCATGTGTCTAATATGCTTTTATTTTATTAAATAAATCCATTATATTTTTACCCTAAACGAATCAATTATATGTAGAAGTGATCATGGGCCGGGTCGGGTCGGACCCAGACAAAATTTTATGCTCATTTTCTAGGCCCGGGCCCAAAATATGGGCCTAAAAATTTATCCAATCCCAGCCCGAAAGAAAATTGCTAAGCCCGAGCTTGGTCCGACCCAACCCATATTAAATATATATTTAATATTTAAAATATATATTTGATTAAAAATAAAATATATATATTTGATATATAATTCGGGCTGGGCCAGGCCCAGGCCAAAAAAGTTTTACTCGAGGCCTGGCCTGTTTTCTAAACTGGCCTCTTTTTTTGCCCAAACCAATATTTCGGGCCTATATTTTTACCCGAACCCTCCCATTTTTCAATGATCACCTCTAATTATATGTATATATATTTTTTAAATGAATCCATTATATTTAATGTACTGTTTAATATTTATTATATTGAATAACTTTTTTTTTCTTTTTAAACAGTATATTCCAAACCATGTATCTAATATACTTTATTGTATTAAATAAACTACCAAAAAATATTGCTAGAAAAAGTAAAATAGTAGACCTGTTCATAGGCCGAGCCCAAAGGCCCACCCAAAAAGTGGGAGGGTTTGGATAAAAATATAGGCCCGAAAAATGAGCTTGGGCAAAAAATAAGGCCCGTTTTAAAAAATGAGTCAGGCCTCGAGTAAGGTAAATTTGACCCTAGGCCCAGCCCGGCCCGAATTTACAAAAGGATTTTGTTGTTTTAATGCTATTTTCTTGTTTTCTACCTATTTTGCTACCATTTCACTATTATGTTACTATTATTTTGTTGTTATTGTTTAGATATTGTATAACACTTGTTTTATTCTTAATTTTGTTATTATTTTAGAGGTATTTGTTTGTTAAGTTGCATCTATCTTAGTGTTATTTAAGTATACATATTTTTTAAAATTTATTCTCAATTTTTTGGGAAATACTTATTTTAATGTTTTTAGTATTTTTGATGTATTATATATATAAAAATAATATAAAAAACTAATACAGACGGGCCGGGCCAGACCGGACTTGGACAAAATTTTAGGCCCATTTTTCTAGCCGAGCCAGGCATAGATTTTTGGCTGGGCTCGGCCTGAACTTGGCCTAGCCCGGCCCATGAGCACTTCTAGGAGGTATGCTTCTTCTCTAGGTATTTGAACCAAGTTCGAATTATCAAAGTCGACATTATTGAGAGGAATTTACTTAAATATTATCCCTGGCCTGAACAAGAATTCTAACCATAAAACGGATGAGCACATATGTGATTTATTTTTATACCAAAAATTATATTAAATAAACTAATTTTCTTACCCATGCATCTAAATTAAAATATATTAAAATATTTTATGATTTTTTTATAAAATTTATTAATAACTTTAAACATTCACATGTTTGGAGGCGGTCTATTATGCAAAATGCACATGTTCAATTCCTAATCCAACCTCATACCATTTGTGTCAAACACTTTCAATCTCATATAGTCATGCTTATACCAATCTTTACATGCCAATTTACCTACCTATTCATGTCAAAACTATCATTTCTACTTAACTTATACATATTCGTTTATGCAACTCAATTCAACACATGAGTTTCTAAAAATACCATTCAATTCACAAGTATAAATTCATCATTTTGAACTCATTTATATAGATATTTATTCTCAATCACATGTTACCATTTCAATCATTTTCGAGTCCATAAGCTCTTTCATACTCAATCTGCCCTTAGGGCTCGTTTTCCATTCATTTCACATATTGAAATTCAAATTCATATATCACTTCACATAACATTTATACAATTCATTCATTTATAACTCTATTAACCAACACAAACTCAGATCAGATACGCGGATTCCTCACCCTGCATCTCAATCTAGCACCATAGTGCATCATCGAATAAACTGAAAGAAAGATACTGGCACATATAATGCATCATTGGGCAAGTCGAAGCAATTATAATGGCACACGAGGTGTATATCGGACAAACCAAAGCAATTATACTGGCACGCGTAATGCATCATCGAATAAACCGAAGCAATTATGCTGGCACAAAGTGCATCATTAGATGTTCCGAAGCAATTATACTGGCACGTAAGTGCATCATCGGATAAACCGAAACAATTATACTGACACATAAGTGCATCATCAGATAAACCAAAACAAATATACTAGCAGGTAAGTGCATTATCGGCTAAATCAAAGTATAAAACTGTACAATTAGTAAAGTAACCAATTTCCAATTTCATCACGTAGTTCAATTCGCATCCCATCATTCTCAATTCAACATCAATTCATCATATAACATAATATAATTCAGCTCAATTTCATACCAATTTCCTATATCAGTTAAGTCATACAACTTTTTATTCTATTCAATTTAGTCCCTATCTCGATATTCATTTCAACCATAGAATTTCAACACAATAACCATTGAAAACATACCTCAACATTATAATGCATAATATCATGAATATGTAGTAATTAGATTGATTTCGGGTCATAAAGATACAAATCAAAAGCTTGTGGCACTTGTCGTCGACTCTCGCATTTCTTTTCCTTCTCTACGATCCTGTGTTATTTTTAGCTACGAATAATAATTCAATAATAATACAGTGTCAAATTCCATATCAAATCACATTCAATTTCAAAATCATACATATTTTTTAATTTATTCAGTTTAGTCCCTAAAGTCGGGACAAGCATAACTTCCAATCTAGAAATTTGGATTAAAATCTAATTTTGCAATTACTCATTAGGGATCTCCTATTTTTCATCCCTACTATCAATTTGACATTTTATTCATTCTGGTCCATAATATACAAAACTATTAATTAAGCTTTACAATTTAGTCCTTTTCTTAAACTAACCTTAATTTCTATCAATTTAACACCTAAATCATTCAATTCTCAACAGTGGCATCCCATCAAAACTTCACTAATTGTTCAAACTAATCCTTGCATTAGCTTAATCAAATTTCCAAGGTAAAAATCTATAAGAATCAAAGGAAAATAGCTAGGAACTTACTTGAAATTAAGGTTAAAAGTTTGGAACCCTTTAATAATGGTGTCACTTTCCTTTTCTTTTCTTTGGACGGTTTAAAATATGAAAAAAGATGATGGCTTTCCTTGAAGTTTACCTTTTATATTAATATTAACCTTTAATTAATTTTAATTAGTTTAATTATTCAAAATTAACTATTAATCACCATTTAGTGATAGTGTCATCATAATGCATTATCACCTATTGAAAAATGGTTTATTTACCATTTTGAAAAAAAATTAAAATTTTACAATTTAGTCTCTGAACCTTAATTAATCACTAATTCGGCTAAATTACTTATCCAAAATTCAATTAATCAATGCAATAGCTCTATAAAATATCTCTATTAAATAATTACAAGCTCAATTTACAGAAATGAGGTCTAAAATTCGTATTGTCCAACACCATTGACTTTCATATCGTTACGATTCTTCCCCCTTAAAAAATTTCTACCCCGAAATTTACCTGAAATATGATAGGGAAGATATACCACTGAATCAATCTCTCTTCGCTGACTCCCCTTTGCAACTGAACCACCATGGTTAATTCTCTAACCTCTAGCTCCAGGAGCAAATATTTGGGTTGAAGCAAGAATATCATTAACACTTATAAGACAATTTCGAGCAATATGCTCTAAATATCTGCATAAAAAACATGTTCCTATTTTCTTCTAGCATTTACTTATGTGTTTTCTTCTACAAGGTTCACAGTTTGGAATACTTATGTCTTCTTTCGACTTCTCAACTTTGCCAATAGATACTGATGGTTGTTTAGCCCTATCTTTTTCGGATTCGTCATTTAATGAAACCAATTTCCAAGAAATTTGAGACTTATTTGCTCGCTTACCTAGGGGCTGCGAATAAGTAGTCTTGACTCTCTTTCAGAATGTTTGGAGAGACTCACCTTTCTGATCTAGGCCTAAGGCCAGTAAAACAAGTTTTGCTCGTTCAGTTAGATTAGCAAATTCCTTGAGCTTATGTGCGGCTAACTGAACTCGGAGCTCATCTCGCAATCCCCAAAGGAATCGCTTACAACTCTCATCTTATGTAGGCACTAACTCAAGAGCATACTTGCTGAGTCGCAATAATTATTGTTCATAGTCGGCTACTAGCATATTCCCTTGCTTCAACATCATAAATTCTTGCTTTCTATCTTCAGAATACAATTCACTGATATACTTATTCTCAAATTTAGACAAAAAGAATGTCCAAGTGGCTTGATTCACTTGCACATGACGTGTGACAGTCAACCACCATTGATAAGCTTCTTTTTTTGAGAGAGATACTGCACAAGTGGCACACTCTGATGGTGAACATTCTAACTATTGTAAGACCTGGGTCGATTCTAGCTAGATTTCGACTAACGTGGGATTGAAACCCTTCAAATATCTAAACTCAATTGCTCTATACTTTCACAAATACTTTATCAGGTATCGTCGAGCTGCAACTACTAGCGCAACTTGTGGAGTAGCTCCCACTACTCTTTGAAGAATTTTCGCTATGGCACGAAGAAAGTTCTCATCATATCGACCTTCTTGTCGAGGTCTATCAAATCTATTATGTTGAGCACTAGATGGATCAATGCCAACCTTTCTCACTTTCAACGGAGTGATCACTACTATATATATTATCATTAACGACATTTCTCGGTTCCTTTGAAATCTTTAGTTATTAAACAGATAAATTTCATAATCAACATCCAAATCCTGACTCAGACTCGACTCAACTTTGGCATGTACCTCTAGACTCAATTCTAAGCTCGATTTAGTTCGAGAATTGGCTAAACCTATAGTCTAATACCACTAAATGTAGCACCCTAATTTTTGACCTGATCGTCAGGTCTGAGTTATGAGGTGTCACATCCATTGCCGAAGCAACTACAATATGTTAAAATCAATTTATACTATTAGATAATTAAATCCAACCAAAACATGCATTTAATATGATATACACTCGTTTTCGGGTCTTAACAAACTTACGGAAGCCCTAAAGCTAACTTGAGATAGAAATAGAACCAAATTGTAAAGAATTCAAAATACAGGGTTGACGCCGCAACGTAAGGGGGTTCCTTATCATGACACAACATAATGTCAAGCATCGTAACGTGCCATGACATTCAGATCTCGTAGACATCGTATACTATTTCTACACTTTCAAATGGATTTCAACTTGCAATTTTTTTCCAATCAAATTCTAAATACATTCCATTCATATTTCAGCTAAAAAATGCAATCCTGTAAAATCAATTCATATACTTTAATGCCTTCTTCAATAATATGCAAATGCTTGGTTACTTGTAAGCTAAGCATCTATTACAATACCTTCAAATCATATGCATTCATATCAATTTCACCAAGGCCATTAATATTGCAACATATCATACCATTTCAAAACCCAATTTAATTCTCTTTACAAGCCATATTCAATTAACCAAGCTCATACATTAACCTTTAAAACCATAAGTGCATGTAAACATAGTTTTATATCAAATATGACCCAACCTAGGTACATGCCAAAATTAGAACAAAATAGAATTTGTACGAAATTCATTGAGTTAGGGATCGATTTCTAGATGTTGGATCAATTGCTCAAACAACCTAAATCTGCTTTACTTGCGCACAAAGAAAAACAAATCGTACACTAAGTAAGTACGTTCAGTGGTAAATTTATGATTCAAGACAACATAATAATATTATGCAAAATGCACATATTCAATTCTTAACCCAATCACATACCATTTATGTCAACCACTTTCAATCTCAATAGTTATATTTATACCAATATTTACATGCTGATTTACTTACCTTTTCATGCCAAAACTATCATTTCTTAACTTATACATATTCGTTTATGCAACTCAATTCAAAACATGAGTTTCTAAACATACCATTCAATTCACAAGTATAAATTCATCATTTTGAATACATTTATATAGATATTTATACTCAATTACATGTCCTTTTCAATCATTTCTGAGAAGCTCATCCATACTCAATCCACCCATTTGGCTCATTCACCATTTGTTTTGCATATTGCAATTCAAATTCATATATCACTTCACAAAAAATTTCTACAATCCATTCATTTCA
>NW_024403344.1:0-15663 GCF_007990345.1 Gossypium hirsutum | reverse complement strand
TGACTACGGTTCTAGTGATGCCGTTGGGCTCACAAATGCCCCTGCGGTATTTATGGATTTGATGAATCGGATCTTCAGACCATATTTGGATCGGTTCGTAGTTGTGTTCATTGATGACATCTTGGTCTATTCAAGAGATGAGACCGAACATGCTGAACACCTGAGACTGGTGTTGAAAATTTTGCGGGATAAGCAGTTATATGTTAAGTTCAGTAAGTGTAAGTTCTGGTTAAGAGAGGTTAGCTTCTTGGGTCATGTGGTATCCGCATCGGGTATTCGAGTTGACTCGAACAAAATTTCAGCCATACTTAACTGGAAGCCTCCAAGAAATATTACCGAAGTTCGGAGCTTCTTGGGACTCGCCGGTTATTACCGACGATTTGTCAAAGGTTTCTCGATGATAGCCACACCAATGACGAAGCTACTTCAAAAGGATGTTAAGTTCGAATGGACGGAGAAATGTCAGAAAAGTTTTGATCAACTAAAAACTTATTTGACTGAAGCTCCAATTTTAGTGCAACCCGAATCAGGCAAAGAGTTTGTCATTTATAGTGACGCATCCCTACTTGGGTTGGGTTGCGTATTGATGCAAGAAAGTCGAGTGGTGGCCTATGCGTCGAGACAATTAAAGCCACATGAGAAAAATTATCCGACCCATGACCTTGAACTAGCTGCCATCGTATTTGCTTTAAAAATATGGCGACATTATTTGTTTGGTGAGAAGTGCCATGTATTTTCGGATCACAAAAGTCTCAAATATTTGATGACTCAGCGAGACTTGAATCTGCGACAAAGACGTTGGCTTGAGTTGTTGAAAGATTACGAGCTTGTCATTGATTACCACCCGGGAAAGGCTAATGTGGTTGCGGATGCCTTAAGCCGGAAGTCATTGTTTGCTTTACGAGTGATGAATGTGCATTTGTCTGTTCTACCCGACAATGTGTTAGTAGCTGAATTAAAAGCCAAACCATTATTGACTCATCAAATTCGTGAAGCTCAGAAAGTCGATGATGAATTGGTTGCAAAACGGGCTGAGTGTGTTCCGAACAAGGAATCGGAGTTTCAAATGATGATGATGATTGTTTGAGGTTCAGAAGTCGTTTGTGTGTTCCAAGGAATTCGGAACTCATTTCGATGATTCTGAACGAAGCCCATTGTAGCCGAATGTCAATTCACCCGGGGGTACGAAAATGTACAACGATTTGAAACGTCGATTTTGGTGGCATGGTATGAAACGAGACATCTCCGACTTTGTTTCGAGATGTTTAATATGTCAACAAGTGAAAGCGGAACATCAAGTGCCTTCAGGATTACTTCAGCCGATCATGATACCCGAGTGGAAATGGGATCGAGTCACAATGGACTTTGTGTTCGGACTGCCATGGTCAACAAGTAAGAAGGATGCGATTTGGGTTGTTGTTGATAGACTGACTAAGTCGGCTCACCTTATCCCCGTGCGTACGGATTTTTCATTGGATAAACTAGCCGAATTGTATGTTTCTCAGATTGTGAGATTACACGGGGTACCTATTTCTATCGTGTCGGATAGAGATCCGAGATTCACCTCGCGATTTTGGAGGAAATTGCAAGAAGCTGTGGGTACCAAACTGCATTTTAGCACTGCTTTTCATCCCCAAACCAATGGTCAATCTGAGCGGATAATTCAGATACTTGAGGATATGTTGAGATGTTGCATCCTCGAGTTCAGTAGTTCATGGGAACGGTATTTACCTTTGATTGAATTCGCTTACAACAATAGTTTTCAATCAAGTATTAAGATGGCACCTTACGAGGCTTTGTACGGTCGTAAATGCCGTACACCATTGTTTTGGACCGAGCTCGGTGAAAGTAAAATTTTCGGAGTTGATTTGATTAAGGATGCCGAACAGAAAGTAAAGGTAATCCGTGAAAGTCTGAAACCAGCCACAGATCGTCAAAATCGTATGCGGATTTGAAACGAAAGGACATTGAATATCAGGTGGGAGATAAAGTGTTCCTTAAAGTTTCGCCTTGGAAAAAGGTACTCAGGTTTGGCCGTAAGGGCAAGTTGAGCCCGAGATTCATTGGGCCGTACGAAATCTCCGAACGAGTTGGTCCGGTTGCGTATAGATTGATTTTGCCCCCTGATCTTGAAAAGATTCACGACGTCTTTCATGTTTCGATGCTTCGACGCTATCGATCTGATCCATCGTACATAATTAGCCCATCAGAGGTTGAAATTCAAGCCGATATGAGTTATGAAGAAGAACCGATGCGTATCCTAGCTCGTGAAGTAAAGGAGTTGCGGAACAAAAGGGTTCCGTTAGTGAAGGTGTTATGGCTCAAACACGGGATCGAGGAAGCTACTTGGGAAACCGAGAGCTCGATGAAAGAACGATACCCAAACCTATTTACCGGTAAGCTTTTCGGGGACGAAAATTTCTTAAGTGGGGGAGAGTTGTAACAGCCCAAAATTGACCCTAGTCGGGAAGTGGTTTCGGGACCACAAAACCGAGTCATAAAATAATTGATTTCCATATTCTATGCTTATTATGTGTGTACATGAGTATGTGGAAGTTTCATTCTCCAATTTTGCCAATTGCATGAGAAATTATTAAATAGGGATCGATATGAGACATGGTGAAAATATGATAGGCTAATTTAAAATGGTCTATTAATGCATGTTGTGAAAATGATGGGTCTGCATGTCAAATTACCCAAAATTTGAGCTAGTGGTTGGCCATGCTATGGGTGGAAACATGTTGGGAACATGTTGGCCTAGTGAGGTATGTAGGAAAAAAATAAAATAAGGAGTATGAGTAATAAAGAAAGGAAAAACAAAAAAATGAGTGGTTGTTTCCCCCCCATTGCCGTGAGCTAAAGAAAGGAAAAGAAAAACTTGTTCATCCTTTTTCATCCTCTTTTGACCGAAAATTCTAAGGAAGGAGGAAGGAGTTCTTGCTTCATGTTTGGTTTGGAAGAGGATTAGGAGGAAGTTTGGCCATGCATGTAACTAGATTGAGCTCAAGAGCAAAGGGGAACTAAATCCGATAAAGGGAAGGAAAAAGTGGTCGAATAGCTATCGGAATCGTTCGACAACACCCGAGGTAAGTTCTTGAGTAAAAGAGCTTAAATTATGATGTGATTAGATCATGTTTTGAGCAAATTAAAATCATGCTCTTTGTGTGGCTATTGAGCCGAATTTGCAAGAATGATAAATGTCTTGTGTTTGAGTTTTGCTAACGAAAATGAAATACGAATGGGCCATGATTTATTGTTAAATGTGCATGGTTATTTGAATGCTGTCCGGGCTAAGTCCCGAAGGCTTGTGCTAAGTGACAATATCCGGACTAAGATCCGAAGGCATTTGTGCGAGATTCTAATTCCGGGCTAAGCCCGAAGGCATTTGTGCGAGATACTAATTCCGGGCTAAGCCCGAAGGCATTTGTGCGAGATACTAATTCCGGGCTAAGCCCGAAGGCATTTGTGCGAGTTACTAAATCCGGGTTAAGTCCCGAAGGCATTTGTGCGAATTACTATAACCGGGCTATGTCCCGAAGGCATTTGAACGAGGAGCTATATCCGGTTAAATTCCGAAGGTACGTGATTTGGGAATGAATGAACTTGCTGTAAAATTCCAGTTAATACTCTCGAAACATCCCAACATTGAGGTATGTTTCGTATGTGCTTGAATTTAGTTGAGCCCTTACAAATAAGTATTCGCTCAGTTGATAAACGAGCTACCGGCCTTTGGCTGAGTTGATCTTTTGTGTATGTACATAAGGGTTGGTATGTGAAGCAAGTATGATATCGAAAATTTGTGCATATGAAATTATCCGTTTAGCTATATGAATGCTATACTTTTGTTGTGCTGGAATTCCTTGCTCAAACTTACTAAGCATAAATTGCTTACTCCGTTTCATTGCTCCTCTGTTTTATAGATTGGTTCTCCAGTATCGGACTCGGGATCTTGAATTCGAAGTCGCCCACACTATCAAAGCCCCCTTTTGGTACAATTTTGGTTGAACTTCGAAATGGCATGTATAGGACTACCCGTTTGTTGTGGGTCGTGGACCCTTTGGACTTGTATAATTTTGGATAGCCATGCGAAAATGGCTTATATGTGTTTGAGTATAATGTTATAATCATTCGGTGTGGATATGCTTGACAAGGATTAGCCATAGGAATGGTTAATCACTATCATAAATTGTGCTATTTATGCAAAAAGGGCTAGTTGAATCACGGAAACCATGAAATAGGTAAAGTCTACCTTAAAGGCAGATGCTGACAGCAGCAGTGATGTAGATTTGGAAAATCACTAAAAATAGTAGGAAGAGAATTAAATAGTGAATAAATTATGTAAACAAACCTTGATGAATCTACTTTCATATGAAAGTAATGAAACAATCATACGGACAGTATGTTAAGAGATATTCAGGTTCTCGTGAGACAGGGCCAGAACGGTTTCTGGATTCCCTGTTCCGACTTTGGAAATTCATTATAAATTAACCAGAGATAATTAGGAGTCATACCATATATGGATAGATTCCTCTATGAGTCTAGTTTCTATAGAAACAAACGGCATCAGTATTGAATCCCTGTACAGGGAGATCTCCAAGTCGTAATGCGCAAAGGTCAGGGTAGTCGATCCCTGTAACATGGGAGACTTTGACTAATAAACTGTACTAATTGGCCTGACCAAAAATTCTAGAAAAACATATGTAGATGGGTATATGAGTCTAGTTTCAGGGAAAATTTACGGAACTGGATTCCGAGTTGTGAAACTCAAGATATGATTTTTAAAGAGACTAGTACGCAGATTGGCAGTGTCTGGGAAATTTTTTTTAAGGGGCTTAAAGTCTGTTAACACCTCGTGTTCGACTCCGGTGTCGGTCTCGGGTTCGGGGTGTTACATGCGTACTTCGCATCTCGATTGGACATGATGAGGTTCATGGGATGCCATGTAATTGAACAATGTCCCTAAAGAAAAGATTAGCAACATGAACAACATCGTCAGTTTTCATACATGCAATAAAATGAGACATTTTTGAAAATCGATTAATAATAACAAAGATGGAATCCTTCCCCATTTTTGTTTTGGGCAATCCAAGGACAAAGTCCATGGATATATTCATCCAAGAAGATTCAGGTATGGGCAGTGGAGTGTATAGGCTGTGTGGTTGAATCTTAGACTTAGCCTTTTTACACGTCAAGAACCTCTCACAGACTCATTCAACATCTTGTCTCATCCTAGGCAAATAGAAGTGCTCTTGAAACGTTTCCAAGGTCTTACTTATTCTGAAATGTCCCATGCACAAGTAAGTCCCAAATGGAACCTTGAGGAATACATAACTTTTCTTCCTAGAAAAGGAAGCCTTCATACCTATAAAAGTTCCCAAAAGCATCACTCTCATAAGTAGTAAAGATCTCGCCAAAATTAGCATCATTAACGTACAAATCATTCAAGAAAAAAAATCCAAGTAGTTTTGATTCAAGATACGATAATAACGTATACCTTCTCTGTAATAGTCCGATTTAGACCCTAGTTAGAATGGTGGTTTCAAGACCACAAATCTGAGTCAGAAAAATATTTTTTAATTATTTTTGTGTTTATTATGTGTTTATTATGTGTGTGTGAAATTTTTGTGATTTAATTTTGTCATTTGGGTGTCTGATTAAATAAAAGGACTTAATCGCATAAAATGTAAAATTTCTATGCTAATTGTTGAAGTGTTTAATTACTTTTTTCTTTTAATTGGGGTATTTATAATGTAATTGTAACACCCCGAACCCGAGACCGACACCGGAGTCGAACACAAGATGTTAACAGACTTTAAACCCTTTATAAAAATATTTCTCAGACACTGCCAATCTGCATACTAGTCGATTTAAAAATCATATCTTGAGTTTCACAACTCGAAAATCAGTTTTGTGATTTTTCCCTGAAACTAGACTCATATGCCCATCTAAATATTTTTTTCTAGAATTTTTGGTCGGGCCAATTAGTACAGTTTATTAGTCAAAGTCTCCCATGTTACAGGGATCGACTACACTGACCTTTGCACATTACGACCTGGATATCTCCCTGCACAGAGCTTCAATACTGATGCCGTTTGTTTCTATAGAAACTAGACTCAGAGAGGAATCTATCCATATATGGTATGACTCCTAATTGTCTCTGGTTAATTTATAATGAATTTCTAAAGTCGGAACAGGGAATCCAAAAACCGTTCTGGCCCTGTCTCACGAGAACCTGAATATCTCTTAACATACTGTTCATATGATCTTTTCGTTGCTTCTATATGAAAATAGACTCATCGAGCTTCGAATACATAATTTATTCATCAATTAATTCCACTCCTAATATTTTTAGTGATTTTTCAATCTCACGTCACTGCTGCTACCAGCATCTGTTACGAAAGCAACTATGCCCATTTCGTGATTTCTCCTTGATCTAACTAGTAATTCGTCATACATATCACAAATTATGATCATGACTAGCCATGCCAAAGGCTAATCATTGTCAAACATTCCCCTACTACACTATTGCCATATCATGAATCTTAACACCAAAATTAATCAGCCATGACATATGGCATAAAAATCGTATTACCAAGACTTACGTCCCAACATTAGAACCAAATTCAACCGAACATTATGCCATTTTCGCATGGCTAAAAGTTTACATACCAAATTTCAACAAACATATTAGCCTATACATGCCGAAATGTTCTCTTAGACCAACTAAGAAGAAAACACCAAAGGTTGCTAGCCGGTGTGATGACTTCGACGACGGCACGATCACGCAAAAAGAGACGAGTCCAAGAAACCTAGAATAGGTGACAAGCAAACACCGAATGAGGATATAACTCAGTAAGCCATTAGCATTCCACAACCATCCATTAATAAAATTATCACAACAGGAAACAATGAAATGAGGTTAAGTACTCCATCCATACCAAACTATACCATAGTTCCTTAAACCCTATGGTTCAATCTCATACCAAGTCCTACATTGGCCTTTCATACATCATTTTATTTTCGTTATAATCATACAATTAAACGAACTTTCACCTATTCCACAATGAACCTTATGTACGTGACTTTAACTATAATCGTCACATAGGTTCAAAACTTACCAAGCTCAACTCCAAATATAAACATAGCGCCTATTAGCCATGAACTCAAGGTACTTACCTTTTCCGCTGTCCAAAATTGACTCGGTAAAGTCGCACCCTTCATGTAAATAATTTATAGAAAATATATATTGGGTTCGCACACATAGTGCTTAATAATCAACCGCGCACACTTAGTGCCATGCACTTTAAACTCACACACTTAGTGCCATGCATTTCAAGTTCGCACACTTACCTTTTCCGCTGTCCAAAATCGACTCGGTAAGGTCGTACCCTTAATGTAAATAATTTATAGAAAATATATATTGGGTTCGCACACATAGTGCTTAATAATCAACCACGCACACTTAGTGCCATGTACTTTAAACTCGCACACTTAGTGCTGTACAATTTAAACCCGCACACTTAGTGCCAATCTCATGACCGTGAACACTTATTGCCCGCACACTTAGTGCCGAAAACCAGCCACTCAATAGGCTTCACTTCCTTTTTACATTCGACAAATTTCATCTCTACTTACATATACATTTGTAAACATTTCATCTCATTAAACACAATGGTATAGGTATTACGATCCTTTAAATCAATACCAAAGATATGCTTAATGACTTACCTGTGTTGGGTAAGACGGTTCCAACTCGGCTACTCGATGATCTTTTCTTTACCTTTGCTCGATTCTCCTCCTTTAACTTTGAGCTTAATCAATAAATCAACTAGTTTAACCGCCTTGCTAAATATTTACAATCCAATTACACATGCATATGTATGTTAGTATATTCGGCAATCACCCTTACTAATCACCCACTTGATCAATTATGGAGAATCAAAGTTAATATCACAATGTGTACCCTATATGGCCCATTATACATAATCAAATTTAACATCATCTATATATATTTACTCATATGGCCGAATATACCTAATCATACATACACCTAACCAAAAATAATTTCTAAAATCTTTATATCATTTATACACTAGTAAAGCATCCTCTCCCTTTCCATCAATTTAGCACATGCATTACTCATTAACCTACAAAAATTATATTCGGCCTTAGCACACAACTTGCTAGCCGATTCTTCCCCATCTAGCAACCAATGCACATATGTGCTCACTCAAAAATGCTAAAAAAAAGAGATTCAAGAATCATCAATCCACCATCACATGCATCATTAACAAGCTTCATATTTAGCATGCAATGGCATTAACACAAACTCCACCTAGGCCGAATCTTAACTCATCTTCATGCCTCATCACCACAACATCAAACATCAAAATACCAACCAAGAATGTAACATGCATGGCCGAGTATCATCTCCATCATTTAACAAAGTTTGAACCATGGCTAGGTAGATTTCAAACTTACAACTTAAAATATACATGAATCTCAAAGAATAATATCAAACATACCTCAATCTAGTTACATGCATGGCCAAACTTCCTCCTAATTCTCTTCCAAACCAAACATGAAGCAAGAACTCCTTCCTCCTCCCTTAGAATTTTCGGTCAAAAGAGGATGAAAAGGATGAACAAGTTTTTCTTTTCCTTTCTTTAGCTCACGGCAATGGGGGGGGGAAACAACCACTTATTTTTTTGTTTTTCCTTTCTTTATTACCCATACTCCTTATTTTATTTTTTTCCTACATACCTCACTAGGCCAACATGTTCCCAACATGTTTCCACCCATAGCATGGCCAACCACTAGCTCAAATTTTGGGTAATTTGACATGCAAACCCATCATTTTCACAACATGCATTAATAGACCATTTTAAATTAGCCTATCATATTTTCACCATGTCTCATATCGATCCCTATTTAATAATTTCTCATGCAATTGGCAAAATTGGAGAATGAAACTTCCACATACTCATGTACACACATAATAAGCATAGAATATCGAAATTAATTATTTTTATGACTCGGTTTTGTGGTCCCGAAACCACTCCCCGACTAGGGTCAATTTTGGGCTGTTACAACTCTCCCCCACTTAAGAAATTTTTGTCCCCGAAAATCTTACCGGTAAATAGGTTTGGGTATCGTTCCTTCATCGAGCTCTCGGTTTCCCAAGTAGCTTCCTCGATCCCGTGTTTGAGCCATAACACCTTCACTAACGGAACCCTTTTGTTTCGCAACTCCTTCACTTCACGAGCTAGGATACGCATCGGTTCTTCTTCATAACTCATATCGGCTTGAATTTCAACCTCTGATGGGCTAATTATGTGCGATGGATCAGATCGATAGCGTCGAAGCATCGAAACATGAAAGACGTCGTGAATCTTTTCAAGCTCAGGGGGCAAAATCAATCTATACGCAACCGGACCAACTCGTTTGGAGATTTCGTACGGCCCAATGAATCTCGGGCTCAACTTGCCCTTACGGCCAAACCTGAGTACCTTTTTCCAAGGCGAAACTTTAAGGAACACTTTATCTCCCACCTGATATTCAATGTCCTTTCGTTTCAAGTCCGCATACGATTTCTGACGATCTGTGGCTGCCTTCAGACTTTCACGGATTACCTTTACTTTCTGTTCGGCATCTTTAATCAAATCAACTCCGAAAATTTTACTTTCACCGAGCTCGGTCCAAAACAATGGTGTGCGGCATTTACGACCGTACAAAGCCTCGTAAGGTGCCATCTTAATACTTGATTGAAAACTATTGTTGTAAGCGAATTCAATCAAAGGTACATACCGTTCCCATGAACCACTAAACTCAAGGATGCAGCATCTCAGCATATCCTCGAGTGTCTGAATTATCCGCTCGGATTGACCATCGGTTTGGGGATGAAAAGCGGTGCTAAAATGCAGCTTGGTACCCAAAGCTTCTTGCAATTTCTTCCAAAATCGCGAGGTGAATCTCGGATCTCTATCCGACACGATAGAAATAGGTACTCCATGTAATCTCACAATCTGAGAAACATACAATTCGGCTAGTTTATCCAATGAAAAATCCGTACGCACGGGATAAAGTGAGCCGACTTAGTCAGTCTATCAACAACAATCCAAATCGCATCCTTCTTACTTGTTGACAATGGTAGTCCGGACACAAAGTCCATTGTGACTTGATCCCATTTCCACTCGGGTATCAGGATCGGCTGAAGTAATCCTGAAGGCACTTGATGTTCCGCTTTCACTTGTTGACATATTAAACATCTCGAAACAAAGTCGGAGATGTCCCGTTTCATACCATGCCACCAAAACCGTCGTTTCAAATCGTTGTACATTTTCGTACTTCCCAGGTGAATTGACATTCGGCTACAATGAGCTTCGTTCAGAATCATCGAAATGAGTTCTGAATTTCTTGGAACACACAACCGACTTCTGAACCTCAAACAATCGTCATCATCAATTTGAAATTCGGATTCCATATTCGGAATACATTCAGCCCATTTTGCAACCAATTCATCGTCGACTTTCTGAGCTTCACGAATTTGATGAATCAATGATGGTTTGGCCTTTAATTCAGCTACTAACACATTGTCGGGTAGAACAGACAAGTGCACATTCATCGCTCGTAAAGCAAACAGCGATTTTCGGCTTAAGGCGTCCGCAACCACATTAGCCTTTCTCGGGTGGTAATCAATGACAAGTTCGTAATCTTTCAACAACTCAAGCCAACGTCTTTGTCGTAGATTTAAGTCTCTTTGAGTCATCAAATATTTGAGACTTTTGTGATCCGAAAATACATGGCACTTTTCGCCAAACAAGTAATGTCGCCATATTTTCAAAGCGAATACGATGGCGGCTAGTTCGAGATCATGGGTTGGATAATTTCTCTCGTGTGGCTTCAATTGTCTCGACGCATAGGCCACAACTCGGCCTTCTTGCATCAATACGCAACCCAACCCGAGTAGGGATGCGTCACTATAAATGACAAACTCTTTGCCTGATTCGGGTTGCACTAAAATTGGAGCTTCAGTCAAATGAGTTTTCAGTTGATCGAAGCCTTTCTGACATTTCTCCGTCCATTCGAACTTAGCATCCTTTTAAGTAGCTTCGTCATTGGTGTGGCTATCATCGAGAAACCTTTTACAAATCGTCGGTAATAACCGGCGAGTCCCAAAAAGCTCCGAACCTCAGTAATATTTCTCGGAGGTTTCCAGTTAAGTATGGCTGAGATTTTGTTCGGGTCAACTCGAATACCCGATGCGGATACCACATGACCCAAGAAGCTAACCTCTCTTAACCAGAACTCACACTTACTGAACTTAGCATATAACTTCTTATCCCGCAAAACTTGCAACACTAATCTCAAGTGTTCAGCTTGTTCGATCTCATCTCTTGAATAGACCAAGATGTCATCAATGAACACAACTACGAACCGATCCAAATATGGTTTGAAGATCCGATTCATCAAATCCATAAATACCGCAGGGGCATTAGTGAGCCCAAACGGCATCACCAAGAACTCGTAGTGACCGTACCTCGTTCTAAAGCAGTTTTGGGTATGTCCGAATCTCGAATTTGCAACTGATAATAGCCCGATCTCAAATCTATTTTTGAGAACACTGAGGCTCCCTTCAGTTGGTCGAACAAATCATCGATGCGCGGCAACAGATATTTGTTCTTTATCGTCACTTTATTCAGTTGACGATAGTCAATGCACAACCTCATGGTTCCGTCCTTCTTTTTCACGAACAATACTGGTGCACCCCAAGGTGAGAAACTTGGTCGAGCAAAACCTCTATCCGTCAATTCTTGCAACTGAGCTTTTAACTCTTTTAACTCGGTTGGTGCCATACGATACGAAGCTATCGAAATCGGCGTAGTCCCAGGTACAAGCTCAATACCAAACTCTACCTCCCGAACAGGTGGTAACCCGGTAATTCTTCAGGAAAAACATCCGGGTATTCACAACCACCCGCACAGATTCGGGTTTCTTTTCTAATTCTTTATCATCAAGTACATACGCAAGGTATGCTTCGCACCCTTTTCTTACATATTTCTGGGCCAACATTGCTGATATTACAGCTGGCAACCCCTCCAATCCGTAGACTCAACTCGGATTACTTCGTTATTTGCGCACCTCAAATCAATAGTCTTGCTTTTGCAATTCACAACCGCATCATGCGCGGTCAACCAATCCAAACCAAGAATAACATCAAATTCGTCAAACGGAAAAAGCATCAATCGGCCGGAAAACAGGATCTCGATTATTAGGGGCATCTCTTACACACTTTATCAACAAGTACGCATTGACCCAAGGGTTTGACACTCGGATTACGAACTCAGTAGACTCAACAGGTAGAGTCTTACTGGATGCTAAGGTTTCGCATACATATGAATGAGTAGAGCCAGGGTCAATCAATGCAATCACATTAGTATCAAGAGAGTGAAGGTACCAGTGATGACGTCAGGGGAGGATGCCTCCTCTCGTGCGCGAATGGCATATGCTCTAGCAGGAGTACGGTTCTCGGCTCGAACAGCCGTATCAAAGGCCCCTCTCTGACTACCACCCCTACCTCCTAAATTCTCGGTGGTCTACCTCTAGTTGTCACTCCACTAGGTCTTGCACCTTGAATCTTATTCTTCTCATCAAGCTCCGTGCAATCTCTAATGAAGTGGTCCTTCGAACCGCATCCGTAACAGGCCCTGTTAATAGACTTACCCCAACATTCACCTATGTGTCGTCTTCCACATTGGGGACATTCAGGTTTCTCTAGACGATTATTGCTCACACTAGCCACCGAAGTAGCTCGGGGGTCCGTCGATGGTCGTGCTCTGATGGAAATTCCCGCAGTCTCCTCGACTTATTAGTGTCCTCCCTGAACTTCTTTACAGCTGAGAACGGAGCTTTACCCGTCGATCTTTTACAATAGTCTCTAGCTTCAAATTCAGCCTTCTTCTTCCCCTTTCCAAGTTCTTCCGCATTGCAGGCTCGTTCGACTAGTGTCACGATTCTTTTATCTCCAAAATACCCACTAGTAGCTTTAAATCTTCGTTCAATCCTTCTTCGAATCTTTTGCACATGCAACCTCATCAGCTACACACTCCCGGGCATACCTACTGAGTCTTATGAATTCATGTTCGTATTCAGATACTGTCATACGGCCTTGCTTAGTTCCAAGAATTCCTTACGCTTTTGATCGATGAACCGTCGACTAATATATTTCTTCGAATTCCGCTTGAAGAATCCCAAGTAACTCGTTCGTTTGGACTATGGAAATCAAGGTCCTCCACCAATAGTAGGCTGAGTCTCGCAACAAGATATAGCACACTTTAGACATTCATCGGGTGTGCATGACAGTTCATCAACACCCGAATGGTGTTATCAAGCCAGAACTCGGCCCTTTCAGCATCATCAGTAACTATGGCCCTGAACTCCTCAGCCTCGCGCTTCCTAATCAAGTCTACAGGTGGCTTACTCAGCCTCACAGGATCAGTAACTGATGGCATTACGGGCTCCTGGGGGTGGATTATTCAAATTCGGGAATTGTTGGACAGCCGGATTGGTTCGGGCATACTGCGCGACCCACTCATTCATCATGGTAAAGAAGGCTTGTTTAGCCCCCTCACCTTGATTATTCGCAGATGACTGAGGTTCAACAGGCGGTGTCCCTTGTGCAGGAGCAGCCGCTACACTTTCAATGTCATCCGCCAGGTTCTCTCTACACCGGGATCCATTTACTAATCAAAACATAAATTTTAACCGTCAGAAGTCATCACACATTAAACATTAACATTCGGCATGTATAGCTAGACTCATACGTCTATGGTAGTCCTAGAACCGACTAAACCATAGCTCTGATACCAATCAAATGTAACACCCCGAACCCGAGACCGACACCGGAGTCGAACACGAGATGTTAACAGACTTTAAACCCTTTATAAAAATATTTCTCACACACTGCCAATCTGCGTACTAGTCGCTTTAAAAATCATATCTTGAGTTTCACAACTCGAAAATCAGTTTCGTGATTTTTCTCTGAACTAGACTCATATGCCATCTACATATTTTTTTCTAGAATTTTTGGTCGGGCCAATTAGTACAGTTTATTAGTCAAAGTCTCCCATGTTACAGGGATCGACTACACTGACCTTTGCGCATTACGACCTGGATATCTCCCTGCACAGAGCTTCAATACTGATGCCGTTTGTTTCTATAGAAACTAGACTCAGAGAGGAATCTATCCATATATGGTATGACTCCTAATTGTCTCTGGTTAATTTATAATGAATTTCCAAAGTCGGAACAGGGAATCCAGAAACCGTTCTGGCCCTGTCTCACGAGAACCTGAATATCTCTTAACATACTGTCCATATGATCTTTTCGTTGCTTCTATATGAAATAGACTCATCGAGCTTCGAATACATAATTTATTCATCAATTAATTCCACTCCTAATATTTTTAGTGATTTTCATCTCACGTCACTGCTGCTGCCAGCATCTGTTACGAAAGCAACTAGCCCATTTCGTGATTTCTCCTTGATCTAACTAGTATTCGTCATACATATCACAATTATGATCATGACTAGCCATGCCAAAGGCAATCATTGTCAAACATCCCCTACTACACATTGCCATATCATGAATCTTAACACCAAAATATCACCATACATATGGCATAAAAATCGTTTACAAGATTACGTCCAACATTAGAACCAATCAACCGAACTTATGCCATTTTCGCATGGCTAAAGTTTACATACCAATTCAACAAACATATAGCCTATACATGCCGAATGTTCTCTTAGCCACTAAGAAATACCAATTGCTAGCGGTGATGACTTCGACGACGGCACGATCCGCAAAAGAGACGAGTCCAAGAAACCTAGAATAGGTGACAAGCAAACACCGAATGAGGTATAACTCAGTAAGCCATAGCATTCCACAACCATCCATTAATAAAATTATCACAACAGGAACAATGAAATGAGGTTAAGTACTCCATCCATACCAAACTATACCATAGTTCCTTAAACCCTATGGTTCAATCTCATACCAAGTCCTACATTGGCCTTTCATAATCATTTTATTTTCGTTATAATCATACAATTAAACGAACTTTCACCTATTCCACAATGAACCTTATGTACGTGACTTCAACTTAATCGTCACATAGGTTCAAACTTACCAAGCTCAACTCCAAATTAACATAGCGCCTATTAGCCATGAACTCAAGGTACTTACCTTTTCGCTGTCCAAATTGACTCGGTAAAGTCGCACCCTTCATGTAAATAATTTATAGAATTTATTGGTTCGCACACATAGTGCTTAATAATCAACCGCGCACACTTAGTGCCATGCACTTTAAACTCCACACTTAGTGCCATGCATTTCAAGTTCGCACACTTACCTTTTCCGCTGTCCAAATCGACTCCGGTAAGTCGCACCCTTAATGTAAATAATTTATAAAAATATATATGGGTTCGCACATATGCTTATATCAACCCACACTTGTGCCATGTACTTTAAATCGCACACTTTGTACATTACATGTCAACCGCACACTTTTTGCCCCACATGTCATGGCCTCATTGAACATTATTTGTATACTTCCATCTTGGTTTCGACACCAAGCCTCATGGTTCCACTTACCGTTTTTAC
>NW_024403343.1:0-15751 GCF_007990345.1 Gossypium hirsutum | reverse complement strand
TAAATATTTATATATAGAATTGTACATTAAACCAGAGTGCATGTATACATAATTAATAGATTGTACATAGGAAGTAAGTTTTGCTTAGTGTAATATAAGAGTCATTCAAGATTACGCATTCATTTCAGACAAAGCACACCATTTGAAATTCAAGTTTTGATTCAGATTCTTTCTTTTTTTTTTAATAAAATCTCTATGAAAGTTTTTATTTCTTTAATTCCTTAACGGTAGTGATTTTAGGTTATGGAGAAAAGGAGTGAAAGTTGTGATTTTTGTGGAAGTGGGTATTTTTCTGTTTTAATAGTTTTAGAAATGGGTTTGATGGAGATTTCAATAATGCTTCATGTTGGATTAGTTTTGTTGCTGCTTTGGATGCTTTCTCAATTCAATCTTTGCCATCCACTTGCTTATTTCCTGTCTCTCGTCTACCTCTATTGGCAATTCATTCGTCTTCTACTGAGAATAAAAATTGAATCTTTTTTTCTTTATTTTTGAACTTGGATTGAACTTTTTGTATTGTTTTTGTTACAAAAATTCCTTTTATTTCTTTGTTCATCAAAGGTTCATGAAATGTATGTGACGAGATTGAGGAAGAAATTGGAGTTGGAGGAAATGCACAAAGAAACTAGACATGTCAACAACAAAACAATAATGCCAACTGTAATGGGCCAATTTTGGCCTAGACCTAATAAACCAAATTAAAATAAAAAAATAGAAATCCAATTTTAAATGTCCATTTACATTGGGCCAGCAAGGCCCAAATCATAACCCAAACCAACATTAGCCCAATACCCAATTACAAACCCAAGCCCAAAACAAAACTAAAATTAAAAACCCCTAGGCTGCAAGCCTTAGCCGCCGCCTCCAACTGCCTTCAGCCAAACCGACTGCCGCCACTCCCACGCGCAGCAGTCACGCACAACCTCCCCCACGTACACCTCGCCTCCAGCTAACCTGCGCAACAAACGGCAAAACAGACAAAAAAATTGCGAAAATTACAAACAGAAAAGTAGCGAGGCAACAACAATCGCAAATAACAGAATGTAAATAGCTTTTTGATTTTATTTTATTCGGCTATATAAAGCCTAATAAGAACTGAAATCGAGCAGAGAATTTGGAGGAAGAAAGAGAGGAGAAAACAGATAACAAAATTCTTCTGTAATTCGATAATCTCCTTCCCATGCAGCACTTGCATATTTCAAGCAAAAGAAAACATAACAAACAGTAACTAATACTCACCAAAACGCACCGTCCAATTAACAACTAAAACTCACCGTTTAACTAATACCCAAAACTCCCCGTTTTCAGTAACTAAATCAATTTAGCTAATCTTTTTCCTGCTATTATTCTATCCCGTAACAATACTCCTCCCACAAACACATCCTTGACCTCAAGGATGAAGATGAGGAAATTTGGACTGAATAGCAGATAAAGGCTCCCATGTTGCATCTTCCAGTAACTTGATCAAATTCTTGTTGCCACACATCTGGGCTTCATCAAGTGGAGTGTTTCCCCATCTGTCTTTGGAAAAAAACACTAGCCCAGCCTCTACCAAAAGCTTTACCATGATATATAAGCCCTCAGAGGCAGCTACATGAAGGGGGGTTCAATGGTCGTAATCTCTAGAGTTAGGATCAACTCCATTAGACAAAAGCCTTCTCAAAAAGTTTGAGTCCCCATTTGCCACTGCCGTACACAGATAACTACCAGCATCATCTATGTTTAAGGAAGCTCCTTCTTTAATTCGTAAAGCAGCAAGATTGTCGTGACCATTTTTTATTGATTCTAGCAAGGGTGTATTTCTGAACTTATCTTTAAGATTGATATCTACCGAGTGTCGAATAAGGAACTTGTAATATCTTCATATCTTTCGATGCAGCAAGATGCGAGGAGATTTTCCATCACAATCGGTTTTGTTAGGATCAGCTCCCGCTCGTATCAAAATTTTGAGCTGATAAAAATCTCCATTATATGCAACACCATTCACCCTCAAAGCTAGCTCAGCTTCTTGTCTTCCGATGTGAAATGAAATGTTCGATTCCAGTTACTTAACTCGGAGATTGGATTCTTTTCCCTCCAACACACCATGACAAACAAAATAGAGCTGATCCACAACATTTCTTTGTTCCATTATTACTTCTCCTGGGAGAAAAAATTCTTCATGGAGTCTAATAACAATCTGATTAATAAAATCTAAAGAGCATTCCTTGAAAAGAGATGCATTTTCAATGTATGGCAGGTATTAAGATTGGGAAATCTTAGCTCTGATAGAGATGGGAACATCCTGAAGAACGACAGCCTCAGTTCATGTGCTTTCGTACTATAAACGCAAGTGGCCTTTGATCTGATTGCGGAGATCCCTTTCAAGTTTATTTCTATTCATATACTTAATAACATCTGCATTTTATCTCTGAACTTCTCTTTCTTGATCCTTTTACGATTAATGCTGTCATGTTACCAATGAGATAGGCACCAAGAATCATGTCAAAGGAGACATATATCATAATGAATATCATTTCCCTCATATTGACTGCATGTATGTCTTCATATTCCATGTCAAATGCCAGAGCAGCATTTCCCGCAACTGTATGGCCATGGTCCCCAGAAAGTCCAGATGCAATAAAAATACCCTGCTATTGTGCCCTTTGAAGCTCTTGCTCTAGTTCTGTAAGCCTGAGTCGACTACTCTCAAGCTGCTGGACATAGGTTTTTTCCTCAATCTACTATTCCTTGCAGCTTCTCGATTCTGAGCAAGCCTGCGAAGTGTCTTTTGATCATTACTTTTTGACTTGGATTGATCCACTGTTTTCACCATTACAGCTCCATGTTGAACTCCATGAAGCTGGTTTTTATGGTTAGTGTCAACATCAGTCGAAGTGTCAGTCTGTTGGCTATTATCGGCAAGGCCAGAGTCAGCCCAGTTCTTAATTTGGCCATTTCCCAACAAGGCACCCAATGTTGCGCCCTTCTGGTACATGAATTGCCCTGTATCTAAACACCCCATTCCACATGAAACTGTCGCTGTTGCACCAATGCTCGTGTTCAAGGCACCATAGTGCAAGGTATTAGCAACAACACCAACATTGTTGGATTCTAAACTAGAAATGGAGCCTTCTTGTTTCAAGTTGACCAGCTCCCTTATCGAATCCCAAAACGGCCTACATCCAAAACGATCTTGAAGGCTCTTTATATACGTCGGCCAAGACGGCATTTGCAAGCCTCCATTCCTCTGAGAATAGAAATGATGCCATTCTAACGCTTTGCCTTCTAAGTTCAACATCACCATGCGGACCTTACTCACTTCAGGTATGCCTTCCGCTTCAAAATACTATTCCAATTTGGTCCACCATACTCGAAAATCATTTCCATCGAACTTAGGACACTCTAATCGACTGGTTTTAGTAAAAACTCCTACTTCATAAGAAGGATCTCGTACATGCACACTACCTCCATCCGTGACAAAGGGTTCCGTCTGTCCTTGCGGTAAGTTAATGGTTTTAGGTAAGAACCCAGGAGGAGCTCCCAAAACCCTCTTTCCTTTAACAACTGCAGCATTTACCGATGAACCAGTTGGTGGTGGCCCGAAATACTGAACCAACAACGACTGTAAGTCACCTCGAAACTTCGTTTTGAACTCCTGTAGTCGAGATTCCATCTTGGCCTCCAGATGCGCGATTTCCTCTTGGATTTTTGAGATTTCCTGCTACATATTGCCCACCTCTTTCTGCAACCTCGTAGAAACACCATCGCCGGCCATCAAAAGGGATCGTGAAAGCTCTGATACCTTTGATAAGAACTAAAATCGAGCAGAGAGTTTGAAGGAAGAAAAGAGAGAAAAGGAAGAAAGAGAGGAGAAAACAGATAACAAAATTCTTCTGTAATTCGATAACCTCCTTCCCATGCAGCACTTGCATATTTCAAGCAAAAGAAAACATAACAAACAGTAACTAATACTCACCAAAACGCACCGTCTAATTAACAACTAAAACTCACCGTTTAACTAATACCCAAAACTCCCCGTTTTCAGTAACTAAATCAATTTTAGCTAATTCTTTTTCCTGCTCTTATTCTATCCTGTAACAAAGCCATTACAGAGATTGTAAATGAGGGGACGGGAAATAAAAAAGAGTTCAGTCATTCAAACAAAAAATAACCAAACAGATCGAAGAAAAAAAAACAAACGTGCAAAGGTCCTCTTTATTTTCTTTTTTTTCCTCTCCTTATTTTTCCGTTTTTGAAACTGTTTATACATACAAATATTTCTTTTTTTAAAATTGTTTATACATGCAAAGGTATTTCAAAAGTGCATGAAAAGAAAAACTTACCCCTTCTCTTTGATTTCACAAAAAAAGCCGACTTTTGACATTCAGGCCACCATAAATGGCGGCACCGACGCCGGCAATCGGTGGCCAACACGGCGGCGACTAGCCGGGCCGACGACCGGAGAAGGGGATGGTTTAAAGAATGGGAGAGAGCTTCTCGAGTTTTTTTTGAAACAAGAGACTAAATGATTATTTTTGGAAAAATTCTGAGTTAAATAGGCATTCAAAACCACGCCGTTTTGACTTGACCCGCGCGCGACCCGACCCGTTCCAGGGGAATCCGCGTGTTTTTGCCTTTTGGGATATTTTGCTTCTAGTCCTTCCGCCTTGTTGAGTTGTTTTAATCTAGTCCTGATTTCACCATTTTACTTCTTTTAATTTTACCCCACGAATTTCGTTTTGTTACATGACAGTTCATTGTGAAATTGCGCGCATAAGGACCAGGGATAGTTTCCCTTTCGGACCCCATTGTTTTACCGTGTTGTATTTTTTATCCTTGTCAGCCTTTTTTATCATTTACAATTTATAGCCTTTGATTTCACTTAAACTTCAATTAAATCCCTTACTTATTTAATTTAGCTTTGTACTGTTTTATCTTATTATTATTTTATTACTTATTTCGTTATCAGCAATTCAGCATTGCGTTTTATTTAAAATTTACATTACTCATATTAGTTTTATATATTGATTTATTTATTATTCTTTATTTTTTTAAACACTTAAATTTAATATTATTTTTTTACTTTTTTTATATTTATGTAGTTCTTAAATACCTAAATGAAGTATTGTTTATATCTGCTGTATTGGTTTTTATTCATCTATTTATTTATCATTCTTACTTCTAAAGTACTTACGTTTTATGTCATGTATATTCATTTTATTTATTTGCTTGTTTATTTATTATTCTTGTGCTTTTCAAATATTTAGATTTAATATTATTTTCACTCCCTTTTCATTAGGCACCCTTTGTCTTTATTTTTATTTTTACTTTCGAGTTACTTTGTCGTTAATGGCATAAATTAATTTTTTATTATTGCTATTTCATATTATTATTACTATAGTATTTACCCATTTATTTGTTATTTATCGTTCTAATATATTTGTTCTCCTCATATAATCTTTTTAGATAAAAAGAAAAATTTAAATCGAAACAATGTTCATTGTTTTTGGAATTAGAAAGGCCGTACCCTAATTTACGGGGTTTCGATTTTCTTGATAAATCCACATACACGAATCTTTTCAAACATAAGTTTTTAAGAGATCTCGGGAATTAATAAAATATCGCGTTTTAACTTAGGAGACATGATTTCTTTTCCAAACACAAGATAATCGAATCAAATATCTGTAAAAAAAATAAACTTTTCGGTATTCATTTCTCATATTGGGAATTCAAGACATTGTGTCCTAACTTACGAGACATAATTTTTTTCTCGATTAACGTGAAATATGCCCTGTTCTCGAAAAAGGTTTCATTTTAACAAGGGATCGTATTTTAAAATCTTTTCCAAAATTTCAACTTTCGACACTAAGACACTAATTAATCAACTAGGTACCAATTTTCGGCGTTACGAGGGTGCTAACCCTTCCTTGTACGTAACTGACTCCCAAACCTGTCTTTCTTAATTTCGTAGACCAAAAAGCGTTTTAATATATCAAATTAAAATAACCACTATTCGAGGTGGCCTGATCACACCTCATTAATAAGGATTGGTGGTCACTCCCATACTCATTTTTTTATTTTTTTTCAAAATCTAAATCGATCCCGTTTTACAAAAAATGGTGTCAACACCAACATTCTCAAACGCAACAACAAAAATGTTTTCAAAAAGGAAATAGACATCACACTTAGAGTATAGAAACACTTGGATTGTAACCATGAAAAACGAAATAAGATATCCAACATCCTCATCACATTGGGTTTCCCTCTGATTCATTAGTAGCCTCTGCAATGCAATAACACGATTAAAAGTTATTGTAGCAATAACTTTTATAAATATTAAAAAATTAACTTCCAAACACATTGATCACGTCTAAATCTAATCTAAGTCAAGGTTGGTCTAAACATGAAAATTCTAACCAACTCATCTCAATTCAATTCAACTAAACCTAAACTAAATTGACACAAAAATCTATTTATATAATTTACTTTTAACTTATATATAATTTTAGTTATGATTTAAATTTATACATTTAATATTGAACAAATAGTCAAATTAAAGAAAATTGGTAATTATGAACAATAACTTAACACATAGGTAATTAATGAAAATAATATAATATATATACGTAGGCAAAATAATATAAAGCTAAAAAGTGAGATAATGAAGTAAAATGTTTCTAACCTTATGCAATATTTGAACTCGCTATAGTAACACCATCCAATGGTGTACTTGGCTCATCATTAGAGTTCTCATCAAGAGGAAGTTGATGGAATGGTTTAGGAGGCATCTCAAGGAGTTCAACATTAGATTCAAGCATCTTCAACACTTTATTCATTGAAGGACGATCAGAAGGCAATAATTGTATACACCAAAAGGCAGTTATTATCATCTTCTTCACCATTACTTTTTCATCGTCAGAAACATCTCCTAGCTCTATGTGCTCTCCTTGATCTAATCGGTCATAAATCCAAGATGGAAAATAGATCTGACTAGTGTGGTCAACAAATGCATTCACATTCTTTCTCCTTCCTACCATTTCCATCAGTAACATTCCAAAACTATAAACATCGGCTTTGTATGAGATGCCTCCAAGATTTTTGTAAACCAATTCAGGAGCAATATATCCTATCGTTCCTCGTGCCGCAGTGAGAGAGACAATGCTATCATCTACTGAATACAATTTAGCAAGACCAAAATCGGAAACTTTTGGGTTAAAATGCTCATCAAGAAGAATATTGTGTGGCTTGATATCAAAATGTAGAATTTGCATGTCACATCCTTGATGCAAGTAATGAATTCCTTGAGCTACCCCAAGCACAATATCAAACATTTTTTTCCAGCTCAAAGTATTATTATTTTCTTCGGTAAATATGATTTTATCTAAAGATCCATTAGGCATGAAGTCATATACTAGAGCTTGCTTTGATCCCTCCACACAAAATCCAATAAGTTTTGCCACATTAGCATGATGAATTCTTCCAATAGAAGCAACTTCATTTATGAAATCTTGACCATTACCCTTTGATTTGCCCAACAATTTTATTGCCACGTGATGTCCACTACGAAGTTTTCCTTTAAATACTGATCCATAACCCCCTTCACCTAATTTATCGTTAAAATTTTTTGTCATTTTTTTAATTTCTCTATAGGAATACCTTATGGGAACAAAATTATTTTGACTTTGAAGGAACTCTTCAATCATACCATCCATAGATAAGTGTCTTCTTCTCCATTTGCAAATAATAAGAGCAAGCAAACAAATGATCCCAGGTAGCGACCTCAATAAAATAACTCCAACTTTAAAAAACACAATGTAAGTCGTCAGTAGTTGTGAAATTAATCAAATAATATATAACTTACATTCTGAAAAAAAGGTATATACTGTGATAGTTTGATGCTCTTTTATAATTAACTAGTACTTGAAAGAGTGTCATATTTCACTACTTTATGGAGTTAATTTAGAAATAGCAGTTAAGACTATTAAATAACATAGTTGATACCTTGTGTTTACTCTTCTATACCAAAAATGAAAAACTTTGAAGGGCCATTCAGAACCCAAGCAAAATAAATCTGAATTATATGTTATGTTTTTGTCAATAGCAGCTACACCTCAACAAATTCAAACTCAGAACTTTGCACACAAAGGAGTAAATCATGCAAAGTGAAGACCAATTATTCTACCCTCACACATTCGAATATATTTGACTGGTCGGGTCATGAAATTCACCCAAATCAACACATTCATAACCCCACCTAATTAGCAAATTGCAAAGAAAGAAAATGAATCTGAACCATGAATTTTCATAAATGATAAAAAGATGCAAGAGAACCCCAAAAAAAAAAAAGAAAAAGAAATGATAAATTCAACAACTAACTTAGTTGAATGTTTTAGCAATATGAATATTCACCGAAGTTAGAACCTGTGAAAGTTCTGTAGATTGTATTCTACTTGACAAAAGAAAATCCATTCATACAAGAGAAGAAGATTGTATTCTACATCCCAACTCCTTAAAGAGTTCTGTAGATTTTTTAGTTTTGCAGTGAAATTAAATATAAACTTGTATAATATGATAGGCTCGTCGGTTTTTTGTTTTTTTCCAGAGTATTGTTTATTGTTGTTTCTCTACCAAATCTAAATTTGTATCTGAAGTTAAAGTACCTGTTATTCCAAAAACATCCCAATAGTCTCCTGTAAAAGAAAAGCACGAATAAAAACAAAATATAATTATTTCGACAACGGAATGAAGTAATAAATCCAAAGCATTACTAATCAATTTTGGGTATAGCATACCGATATGTGCAAGGCTGTTCATATAGCTTGTGAAGAGGTCTCCCAATCCTGACAATCTGGATTATATATTCAACAAATCAAACTAAAATTAATAAAGGAAAATAGGTGTAAAAAAATCAATTGAATTTGAAGCAAAACTCTGTATTTTGTTTTGTGGTATATCTTATTCTAAATATTCCTTTTTTTCAGCCAATAAATTTTATTAAAACCGCAAGAGGAAACTGACCAAAAGGCCATTCATACACACCTAAATCACCAATAACTCGACAACAAGTATGAAAGTTAGAATCCCAAGAAACATAAGAAAACAAATGAACAAGTCAGCATAGAAGAAAACTCCACCCAAAACCCAACATTGAAGAAGAAACAAATCGCATCATCTATCCCGTATTTTTAACCAACCTTATTCTAAAAAACATTATACTAATTGTAGCGACCTAAAAATTTGGCAATAGGCGCTATTTGAAATGATTATTGAAAAATTAAAGTTTCAAATTTTATTTACAAAAGAGGAGTCGCCACCGATATTTTTTAGGTGTGATCGGACACCAAATAAAATCCTTTTTTAGAAGAATTTTTTTAAACTTTTCTAAAAAAAGAGAGACAATTTTAGGTCCACGTCAAAATCCAGAGAAAATTAGGGTCCGGGAGTCGGTTACGCGCGAGGAAGGTATTAGCACCCTCGCGACGCCCAAAATTGGTATCTCGTTAAACGCATGTTGTCTTAATTTTCAAAAATACGAGTTCCATTTAATATTTAGTCGTGATCCGATTGAAATACGAGAACCCCTTTTTTTTTTTAAAAAAAAACACGAGAATTTTGAAGCGCAGTATTTCTTTTTTAAAACGAAAGTTTTTTTTTTAAAATACGAGAATTTTTGAAAACACGAGAATTTGTAAACACGAATATTTTAGAAACACGAAAATTTTTGGAAAAAACGAAATTTTCTTAAAACACGACATTTTTTTTTGAAACACGGGAATTTTTAAAACAAGACATTTTTTTGAAACAAAATTTTTTCTTAAAAAAAAATTTTAAATACGAGAATTTTTAAAACACGAAAATTTTTAAAACACGGAAATATATTTTTTTTAAAACACGAATTTTTTTTTTTTAAAACAAGAAAATTTTTGAAACACTAGAATTTTGAAAACACGAAGATTTTTTGAAACATGAGAATTTTTAAAAGCACGAGGATTATTGAAAGCACGAAGATTTATAAAAAACGACAATTTTTGAAATACGAGAAATTTTTTAAACGCGAAAATTTTTTTCAAACACGAAAACTTTTGAAAACGCGAAAATTCGAAAATTTCTAAAATACGAGTAATTTTTAAAGATTCGAAAATTTGAAACAAGAATTTTTTTTTTTTAGAAAAACGTACCATATTTAACACGAATCGATGATATTCACCCCAACATGGCAATGAAATCGACGAATTAGTGTCAAACCAATTCAATTTAATATTTAATCGGGTTGTATTAAAACACGAGAAAATTTTTTTGAAACACGAGAATTTTTGAACATTTTTTATTTTTAAAACGGGTCCCGAATTTAACATAAGCCATCGATATTCACCCAACATAGCGATGAATTCGGTGACTCGATGCTAAACCGATTCGTTGCCTTATTTATTAAAATTATTTAAAATAAAGTAAAATTAAAATTTAATTAAATTGTAAATATAAATACAAAAATATAAAAATATATAAAATGCATAAAATGCTAATAATATTAAAATGAAATAACATAAAAATACGAGCATTAAATTAAAAGAGAAATAAATAAAATTACCGAAAAATCTAAAACACGAGCTTCGCCGAACGGGTTGCTAAAATTGAACCCCCTTTTTCTTCTTTTTTTCTTTTTCTTTTTTCCTTTTTTCTTTTTTCTTCTTTTTCTTCCTTTTTTTTTCTGCTGGGCTGCCTTGTTGGGCTGGCCTGCGCGGGCCTGCTGGCTGGTGGCCTGTTGGCTGCTTGTTGGGCTGCTGGAATTGGGCCTATTGTTGGCTTGCCCTTTTTTTTTTGTGCTGCTTCTTTCCCTTCTTTTTTTTTGCTTTTTTTTTGCTTTGATTTTTTTTTGGGCTTGTTTCTTTTTTTTTTGTTTTTTCTTGGGCTGCTGGGTCGGATCGGGTCGTAGGTGGGTCGGGTCGGGTTGACCCGACTGTTATAATATTTTTTATTATTTCTTTTTTTTTCTTTCTTTCTTCTTCCTCTTTTCTTCTTCCTTCTTCTTCTTCAAAGTCTAGCCTCCACCACCGCTTGCGCCGCCGCTACCTCCTCCGACGCCGGTACTCTTTCTTTTCTTCTCCTCTTTCTCTTTTCTTCTCTTTTCTTCTTTTTTCCTTCGAAAAAATCTCTCTTTTTGCAAGTTTTTTTTTTAAATTTTTTTCGTGGGTGTCCTCATTTTTGGAGTTTAAACTCCTTTTTATAGTTGGTTTTGCTTCTTTTTTGCAGGTAGCAAGTGGGGAAGGAGCAGCCACCCATGTTTATGGCCTGAAAATCTGGAAGTGGGTGCCCCAAATCATGTAACTTGTCTGAAGGACCAAATCGCAAATGCAGCAAAACTTCTGGGGCTAAATGTAATTTTTAGAAAATTTAGGATTAAAATGAAATTTAATGAAAGTTTAGGGGTCTAAGTGAAATTTAAAGAAAGTTTAAGGGTCAAAATGAAATTTAGGAAAAGTTTAGGTGTCAAAATGCAATTTTTATTTTTTAAATTTTTATTTTTTTTTGAAATTTTGAAAATTAAACACAAACTCTAGTCGGACAAAAATTTAGTGCTTACAACTGCCCCTCTTTGCTTATCATTGTGAAACAAGGATAGTGCAAAGACTTAAAAGCACTAAATTTTGTTCAATTGTCCAATCTTTATTCTTTACTCGGCATGTGATCCTGAGCTCAACTCATTTCTCGCAATATGAATTGACTATTTAAAACTAGACATTAAAAATAGAAATTGAAAATAGCTCAGCACGTGAGCCAAGGCTCAACTCACTTCTCGCAATATGAGTTGATTTTTGAAAACAGAATTTGCAAAAGGCTCAACTCACCTCTCGCAATATGAGTTGATTTTTGAAAAATAGAAAAAGGCTCAACTCACCTCTCGCAATATGAGTTGGTTTTTGAAAAATAGAAATTAAAAGGCTCAACTCACCTCTCGCAATATGATTGATTTTTGAAAAACAGAAATTAAAAGGCTCAACTCACCTCTTGCAATATGAGTTGATTTTTTTTTGAAACACAGAAATTAAAAAACAGAAATTAAAAACAGAATTTGAAAAGACCTCAGCGTGTGGCCTGAGACTCAACTCACCTCTTGCAATATGAGTTGATTTGAAAAAGTAGAATTAGTAAAGCAGAAATTGAAAATACCTCAGCGTGCCTTGAGGCTCAACTCATCTCTCGCAATATGAGTTAAGTTTTGAAAAGCAGAAATTGAAAATACCTCAATGTGTCTTGAGGCTCAACTCATTTCTCGCAATATGAGTTGAATTTTGAAAACAGAAATTGAAATTACCTCAACGTGTCTTGAGGCTCAACTCATTTCTCGCAATATGAGTTGAATTTTGAGAAGCAGAAATTGAAAATACCTCAACGTGTCTTGAGGCTCAACTCATTTCTCGCAATATGAGTTGAATTTTGAAAACAGAAATTGAAATTACCTCAACGTGTCTTGAGGCTCAACTCATTTCTCGCAATATGAGTTGAATTTTGAGAAGCAGAAATTGAAAATACCTCAACGTGTCTTGAGGCTCAACTCATTTCTCGCAATATGAGTTGAATTTTGAAAACAGAAATTGAAATTACCTCAACGTGTCTTGAGGCTCAACTCATTTCTCGCAATATGAGTTGAATTTTGAAAAGCAGAAATTGAAAATACCTCAGCGTGTCCTGAGGCTCAACTCATTTCTCGCAATATGAGTTGAATTTTGAAAAGCAGAAATTGAAAATACCTCAGCGTGTCCTGAGGCTCAACTCATTTCTCGCAATATAAGTTGAATTTTGAAACAGAAATTGAAATTACCTCAGCGTGTCCTGAGGCTCAACTCATTCTCGCAATATGAGTTGAATTTTGAAACAGAAATTGAAATTACCTCACGTGTCTTGAGGCTCAACTCATTTCTCGCAATATGAGTTGAATTTTGAGAAGCAGAAATTGAAAATACTCAACGTGTCTTGAGGCTCAACTCATTTCTCGCATATGAGTTGAATTTTGAAAACAGAAATTGAAATTACTCAACGTGTCTTGAGGCTCAACTCATTTCTCGCAATATGAGTTGAATTTGAAAACAGAAATGAAATTACCTCAACGTGTCTTGAGGCTCAACTCATTTCTCGCAATATGAGTTGAATTTGAAAAGCAGAAATTGAAAATACCTCAGCGTGTCCTGAGGCTCAACTCATTTCTCGCAATATAAGTTGAATTTTGAAAACAGAAATTGAAATTACCTCAGCGTGTCCTGAGGCTCAACTCATTTCTCGCAATATGAGTTGATTTTTTTAACAACAGAAATTAAAATTACCTCAGCGTGTCCTGAGGCTCAACTCACCTCTAGCAATATGAATTGATTTTGAAAAACATAAATTAAAAGGCTTAACTCACCTCTCGCAATATGAGTCAATTTAAAACATAAACTAAAAATACCTTGGCGTGCCCCTAGGCTCAACTCACTTCTCGCAATATGAGTTGATTTTTGAAAAACAGAAATTAAAAGACTCAACTCACCTCTCGTGATATGAGTTGATTTTCTTTGGAAAGCATGAACATTAAACATTAAAATACCCAAAACCAGTCTTTTGGTAGAACTCAGGTATCTTTTCCTTTGATTCAGTGCGACTCTCATTCAAGATTTCTTGCTCTGTTGGAGTACCTGTATATGCCATGTATCATTATATGCACATGTTTGTCTTAAATGCTTTTATGCCTACATGATTATGCGGTGCTCCTTAAGCATGTTTGTCGTATGTCCATTTAGCCACGATTGTTGAGGATCTGCGTTCATTGCTTTGATTCTCGACCTTCTCTTCAGGCCTCATACCTGTCTTCGAGCTTTACGAGTAATCGACGTTTCTCAGATATCACCCTTTTGCCCTTGGTTAAACTTTGTTCTTGCTTTGAAGATCTTGCACTTATCAAATTCTTATCCGGGTAATGCTTGACATTTCTTTTGTTTAGAGCATGTCATTTCACTATTTATCATTAAATAAACACATAATGAGATACATGAGAATGGTCAGGTAGGGACAAAAAGGATATCTCATATTCCTTTATTTCAAATGTGGCAAACAAAGAAAGTTAACCAATGAGAGTAAAAATGTCAAAAAGAAAGAAAAGGTCGTATACAACGGATACAAATGCTCTAGATATTCAACACATGAACTCTTCCACGTTCCTCAATCAATAATCTTTTCGAGCATGGCTTCTTGCGTAGAAAATTTTGAGCTTTCAGAAGTGCTTCAAATACTGTAGTCTCACTACTTGACCTACCGTTCGACCGCCAGGTTTGTTTCATTAGGACGCCCTCTCGGGTTTTCATCCTAATCTTTTTGTATTAATCAAGACGCCCTTTTCGGGTTTTCGCCCTGATCCCCTTTTTTTTTTTTTTAAGATGCCCTTTTCAGGTTTTCATCTTAAGCATAATATTTCTTCACCACATCTGAATTCACCGGATTCGGTAACTCCTTCCCATCCATCTCGGTAAGGATTAAAGCTCCTCCTGAGAATGCCTTTTTTACAACGTATGGTCCTTCCCAATTTGGTGCCCATTTTCCTCGTAGGTCTTTTTGTATTGGGAGAATCTTTCTTAGAACGAGTTCTCCTTCATGGAACTCTCTTGGTCGTACCTTCTTGTCATAGGCTGCGATCATTCTCTTTTGGTACATTTGCCCATGACAAATTGCCCTTAGACGTTTTTCTTCAATGAGGTTCAACTGATCATATCGAGCTCGAACCCATTCTGCTTCTTCTAACTTTGATTCCATCAATACTCGCAGAGAGGGGATCTCAACCTCGATAGGTAGCACAGCTTCCATTCCATAGACTAGAGAGAAAGGAGTTGCTCCCGTAGATGTTCGCACAGATGTGCGATATGCAAACAAAGCAAATGGAAGTTTCTCGTGCCAATCTTTATATGTCTCAGTCATTTTCCCAATGATCCTCTTAATGTTCTTGTTAGCTGCTTCAACAGCCCGTTCATCTTTGGGCGATAGGGCGAGGAATTATGATGCTTTATTTGGAACTGCTCGCACACTTCTTTCATCATCTTATTGTTCAGATTCGTGGCATTATCTGAGATGATTCTTTCAGGCAAACCATAACGGCAAATGATTTCCTTTTCAAAACTTGCACACTGCAGTCTTTGTCATATTGGCAAACGAAGCGGCTTCAATCCATTTTGTGAAGTAATCGATAACCACAAAAATGAATCGATGTCCATTTGAAGCTTTTGGAGAAATTGGCCCTATGACATCCATGCCCCACATAGAAAAAGGCCACGGAGAAGTCATGACATGAAGGGTGAAGGGGCTACATGAATTTTATCGCCGTAGATTTGACATTTGTGGCATTTTCTGGCAACATTGATGCAGTCACTTTCCATTGTCAGCCAATAATAACCGAGTCTCATGATCTTTCTGGCCATATTGAAACCATTGGCATGCGTTCCGCAAATTCCCTCATGGACCTCTTCAAGTATTTTTCTGGTTTCACATCATCCACACATCTCAAAGCATCTGATCTTTCCTCTTTATACAGGATATCCCATCAAGAACAAATCCCGCTGCCATTCTTCTAATTGTTCTTTTATCGTTCTCATTCGCTTGTTCGGATACCTTATTCTTGATATATTCTAAGATATCATGGAACCAGACCGTCCGTCTATTCTTTCTCATGCTACACAGCGTGCAGGACTCGTATATGCTATTTTGAGGGCATTATTTCTGCTTCTACTTCTTTGAACATTGAAGCCAGTTG
>NW_024403342.1:0-15779 GCF_007990345.1 Gossypium hirsutum | reverse complement strand
TTTTATAATAAGAATTTAATAAATAATCTTAAGTTTCATCAATCAAACATCAAATCTTACATCACAACCAAATAAACCAGACAAAATAATCTATTATCAAAATTATTTTTATATTCTTTGAGCCAAACCTCCATTCAATTTCATTTTGTTGGAGAGAAAATTTTTTTTATTTTAAAGTATTTATATTTAAGTCACGAGCTAATCGAACACCAACTTAATTGTGAAATTATCAAAATAATCTTCTACGTGCAAAATAAGTTATATCATTATGAGAGTGTTTTTGTTCTGTTTTATATATTTTATAAATCAATAAAAAAATGTACCTATAAATTAATAAGATTTGAACTAAGAATATCATGCATGCAAAACCTTTAACTTAATTTATCATTACAATCAAAACATCATTTCATTTTTATATGAATTTTTAATAACCATCATTGGGCATCTCTAATAAAAGTACTATGGAGGCCACTGTATTAGGAGTTAAATTACATTTTGCTCCCTCTATTAAAAAAAAGACAAGTTAGTCCATGTATATTAGATAAAAGAGCAAATTGTTCATTTTTGTTAAAAGATTCATTCATTTGTATCGTTAAAAACTGATGCGATTGACAAAATAACTAGACAATGACACGTGACATGCCATATATACATCATGTTGACATATAGAGATCAATATTTAACTGTAGAAATAGATGAAAGTTTTAATAAAAAATAATTTACTTTTTAATCTAATATATAAGAATAATTTACCTGGGATAAAATGTAATTTGACAAGTGTAAGTCGTTTTTATTCGTAGAGGTAGTGATAAGGTGAATACAAAGGAACTAATTTAGGATTCTGCCCACACCGATGTCTCATAATTAAGCTGTTGACTACAATAAGGAAACAGAAAAAGGGTTACTGAAATTTACATTATCGTAGAGCACTAAGAAAAGAATGAGGATGATGAAAATTATATGTAAAAGGAAAAAGAAACACAGAAAAAGATCCAAACTAGAAACATTAAATTACTAAAAGTAAACAAGGAAAGAAGAATCATGAGAAGAAGAAGGGAAAGGGTGAAAATGAAAGGTTGGGGTTGGTGTTAACAGCCTCTCCCTCACCCTTGCTAGCGCCACCTTGCATTCTCCTAACAGCTCCGCCATAATCGATACCTTAATCATTCTTCTGCTGGATGGAAATTTGAAGACCTCCAGTTCCACAAATCTCTTTTTCTATAAGAACAGAAAATATTGAACCTACTTTTAGCTTTCCCAAATCAAGTGTTGGAATGCTGAGATAGAAAATAAAGATGCAGCCAAACGTTTAACTTAAAAAGATAGAAAATATTTGTGGGGTCTACCAAGTACCAAACTTTTCTCTTTTAATTCTATTTCTTTCATTTTCATTCATAACATTATTATCCATAAATCTATATTGATAATTGTGTCCTTGATTAGAAATTATGAGTAGTTATAAAAATAGTATAAAAATATATATTTATATTGAAATTATTCATTAATAGAATCTTAATTCAGTTGGAAAACTATAAAAAAAATTAATTCTTTTTACAAAACAACTAAAATTTAAAATTTTGAAATCATAAATTTTTTAGATAAAAGTTTTCTATTTACAACATCAATGTCTCATAATTTAGTATTAATAAATTATTAATACTCACGTTTTATTTCTATTTTTTTCGGGTAAAGAATTTTTAATTTACTTATATATTTTTTTATTACGGCTTCATTACCTTTTAAGATATGTTATATATTGCATAAATATTATTGTTAATATAGGAGGATATGAATTTGAGTGCATTGAAAGGGAATATGGATAGTTATAAGCATTGTATTAAAAATAATAGATATTAACCTATAATAAAATTGTTAAAGAATATTTTATATATTCATTATTACTTATCAAACTATGTAACATAGCATGACCTATTAATTTACTTTTAAAAATAAGAAAAAAAATCTCACAAAAATGAATATCACATGCACAAATCAAATTATAATTTTAAAATAAAAGTAAAAGATAACATTATAAATATAAAAATATAAATTAAAGTAAATAGTTGTAAAAAAAGTTAATTTTCAAGTATTTAACAAAAAAATTATTTTCTTATTTTATCTTTATTTTTAACATAAAAATAATATAATAACTAATACTTTTCATTTAAAATTCTACTAAATAATGTCTACTTTTATAAATTAATTATATAAAATCTTTTAAATTTTTGTACATACAAATTCTTATTCAAAAGAAAATAGCTAATTTATATTTTTTATATTAATATTTCATATTTATTCTTAATTTAAAAACATTATGATTTTCCTATTATATATATTAAAAATGTTTTCTAAATATAATTAATTTAATCTATGTGATAATCAACACATATTGCAAGAACATGGCGTGTACATCAAGCCATGTGAATTAACGAGTGATGCTCACATGTACATGAAAGTCAAACTTTTAACTTTGAAATTTCAGATTACGACTATGTAACTCTGGAATTTTAGTTTATGATTTTTAAATTTATTTTTTAAAAAAGTGAATTATATAAAAGAAAAAAAAATTCGATTATTACAAATTGTGTGAATAAAGAAAGTTATATAGTTTTGATTTTAATAATTTAATTACTTAAATAATTTTTTTTGAATAATTCAATTACTAGATTGTAAATTCTTTTAATCAAATGAAATTTATTAAAAAATTTAAAAGTAATCCAATTCCTGCACGTCTACCATGGGTGGGACATGGAGTGGCTTTAAAGTCTTGTGGGTCAGAATTACGGACTCAAACATGCTTTCCTTCTCATTCAAATCTCACTGCACTGCCTTGCAAGCTTCTTATGAGTTAAGAGAAAAGTTTAATTTTGGAAAGCAGATGGTTAAAATGTGACTATAGTGCTTGTACTTTCTAAAAATTAGGAATTTAGGCCCTGCACTTGTATTTCTAGGATTTCAGTTTCTTTACTTTTCAAATTAAAAGAAAACTACTCCATGTAATTAAAAAAAGATCTTGTAATTAACCTGGATTTAATAAAAGAATTGAAGGTATTAACAATTGGACCTACATTTTGAAATATGAAAAGTAAAGGGATTAAATTTCTAAAAATATAAGTATATAAATTAAATTCCTAATTTTCAAAAAGTTCAGGGACTATAAACATATTTTGACCAAAGAAAGCTATTAAATTAGGCAGAAACGGCTGAGAGATTTGACATTTTATGAGATGGGCATTCGAAATTAATTTGAATGGTGAGGATGAAGGCAAATTACACTTCGAACACCCAACTAACAAAAAAAATAATATTAATGAATGACCCAATCAATTTCCATGAGAAAAGGAAAAGTCCGTCAATCTTGAACCGCCAAACAAATAAGAGGAGAAAACGTATGATAACATGAATTGGTTTGTGCTTCCCAATTGCAACTTTCACATGCATCTACGTTGCCGTGTAATTTAACATATTTATTCGTTTTTTTAATAAAAAAACATTTGATTTTTTAGGAGGATTTTTAGCACAAATTTATTGGATTGGATTATTTTGCAAATTTATTGAATTGTACCATGTTGAATTTTAGTCAAGCAAGGATTTTCAAAAAATTGTGTGTGATTGAATATGCTTCGCAGGTTTGATCACATATGCAGCACTATGGGTTATGAGGGGATTCCTAACGATAATATTCGATTGTTATTGATATCATCTGCTCTTAGAGGAAAAGCAAGGGAGTGGTTGGATATGTTGCCTCCCAACACTATCACTACGTGGGAGGAATTTTTATACCTATTCTTGAAGCGAAATATTTCTATGACCACCGTGCTTATCGCTTACAAAGGGTTGTCCGACTTCAAACAAGAGAGTACCGAGACTTTAGGTCAAGCTTGGGAAAGATTCAAGAGAATATTATGAGGCTTAATTGGGAATGGAGTCGAGAGTGCGGCTCAATTGTAGTATTTCTATGCCAGATTGTATGAGAGTAATAAAGAACAGGTTGAGAGTAGTAGAATCCGCTAGAGAGATGTCTATATCCGTGATGATTGTGTCCAAGGAAAAAGGAACATTTGCAGAACAAGAAGAGTGTGAAGTGGAGCGATTTTTGGATGTTGAGAGCATGGGGCCTGTTGGGACTGAACAATCTAGTGCACATAGAGAGTTCTCTATTAGAAAGGAGGATGAGTCATGCCATGATTGTAACAACCCGATTTTTAGTAGTCATAGAGTAGTGGTTTCGGGACCACAAATTTTCTTTGTGTTGACTCGTAATTATTATTTTTAGAATATTTATAGAGTTATTAAATCCGTATTAAAATTTGGTTTAGAAATATTAACGTTTAGATAGTTAATTAAAGAAAAAGAACTAAATTGAAAAAAGTGTAAAAGTTAATAATTAGTTCAATTAAATGATTCAATAGCTTAGTAATTACGTGATAAGGGACCAATATAATAATTAGTCCCTAATGGATAGTGTTGGACGGCAAGAGAAATTAAAATGATAGATTAATGAGATTTTAATGACATAATTGTAAATAAATAGAAATTAAATAAAACAAATTAGAACAAATAAGTTTTCTTCTTCATTTCTTCTTTTGCCATTGCCGAAACACCATAGGAATAGCTTGGAGAATCGGTTGAGCATAGAAGCTTGCGTGTGAGTTCAATTCTTACCTGTTTCTTGTAATTTTTATGTTTTTGAGATCGTTGCAACTAGGTCCAGCTAGCCTGTACCTTTGTTTCTGATTCTGCTAAAAATTTTGGAAGTTTCCATTGTTGAATATTATTTATTTGGAGTATTTGTTGTGCTATTTGATGAATTTGTAAAGAGATTTTTGTTAAATCTTGATTTTGAGATTAAATTGTGAGAATGTCAAAATAGTAGGGTTTGATAGTAACTTTTAGGTTTAGTAGGGGCTTTTTGAGGGCCTAGAATATTTGGATAGATTATTGATTTGAGAAAATTAGTTAATTTGATGAATTAACTAATTAAGGGATTAAATTGCAGAAATTGTAAAAGTTTGGGGTAATTGTGAAAATTTGAAAAATAAAAGGGTATTAATTGTAAAATAGATTGGAAATGAAATATATGCTAATAAATGAGTAATTTTATATTTTATATCAAGATTCCGTAGATACTCGTGGAAAAGGAAAAATAGTTAATAAATGAGTAATATATTATCGAATTTAGTACTCAGTTTGGATTGAACGCGAGATTTGAGTACATTCGTGATTTGGTATATGACGGTGGTTTCGTGTGGCTTGGCCGTGTGACCCAAGTCAGTGAGTTACATGGGTACGAACACGGGCTGGGGCACAGCCGTGTGTCCCTATTTTAAATGTCCACTGGCCTGAGACACAGGCGTGTGTCTCAGCCGTGTGAGTCACACGGCCGTGTGACCCTTGCAGTCTAAATTTTTCAAATTTTTCCTAAAATTTCCAAATTTTTCTGATATAGTCCTGGATTGTTTCTATAGCATTTTTAGGGCCTCGAGAGCTCGATTAAGAGACATTATGGATGTATTTGAATAAAATTTGATTATGTTTGTATTAATGTACGATTTGAATGGTTTAATATTCTGTTTGTCCTGTAATGCTCTGTAACCCTATTCTGATGACGGATACGAGTTAGGGGTGTTACAATGATGATGACTGGGAATCCCACGATGATATGGAATTCTAACTTGAACAGGAAAGAGTTTATCAGCTAGATTGTTGGAGGCATTGCAAGGAACCATTGGAACCTCTTGAGGATGCTTTCGAGAAAATGATATCATCTATAGTGAAGTCACCCAGGCTTGAGTTGAAACCCCTTTTGGAAGATTTGAAGTATGGGTATTTTGGAGAGAATAATACTTTAACGATTATTATCTTTGCACGACTCGGTGTGGAATAGGAAACCGCTCTTCACCAAGTACTACAAGTGTGCAAAAAGGCTAGTGGGTGGACTATTACTAACATTAAAGGTATAAGCCAATCTCTCTTTCAACATAATATTCTCTTAGAGGAATCGATGGTGGATGGTCAGCGGCGAATGAAAGGAGGTGGTGAAGAAAGAATTAACGAAATGGTTAAATGCTAATATTGTCTACGCTATCTCTGATAGTGAGTGGGTAAGTTCGACACACTGTGTCCCGAAGAAAGGTGTAACACCCATATCCTGTTTCTATTACCGGAATAGGATACCAAATGTTACTAGTCAAGTTGGAACAGTTAATAACGATTTATGTTCAATAATTAATTCAATTCTATAATTAGAGGTTGATCGTGCTAATATTGAAGTCATTGAAAAGCTACCACCTCCATCCTCTAACTATGGGATCCGTAACTTTTTGGAGCATGCCAGGTTTTATTGGTGGTTTATCAAGGATTTATTTCAAATTTCCAAACCATTGAGTCGTCTTCTACAGAAAGATGTTCCCTTCATTTTTGACGAGGAGTGCACTCAGGCATTTGACATTTTGAAAGAAAGGTGATCTGTTATAATTTCATATGTCAAATTAGGCTTATCGTGTCACTTAATGAGCTTGTATTTAAGCAATTTAAGAGTCTTTTTATTAGTTTAACTTAATTTTAGATTTTCATTTTAGTAAGTGTAAATACCTCTTTTTACTTATTTTTTAGACCGAAATTGGTCAATTGTGCCATCGGGGCCCTAATGTCTGTTTAAGTGTTAAGTGTTGTAGGTACTTAACAGTAGACCAAAATTACACGAAAACATCCCCGAAGATAGAGGTATCGTGATATTGAAACATGGGAATCATGATACCTCCAATAGGTCCAAGATGAAGACCACCTACAATGGTATTGTGATATCCTCTTTAGGTATCACAATACCCAATTACCAAGGAGCATCCCATATGTCGACAATATTGTGATATCACTATCGTGAGGGGACAAAAAATGACACCAGGGGTAGTCTTTGTCTAACTGAAGCACTAAACAATGAAGGTCCGTTCAAGGAAATTTTGGGGACAATTATGGAGTCAGATTTTGCTGTTAAAAATAGCCAATTTTGGCATAGGAGAGAGAAGATACACATTAGGCTTAGTCTTTAGCTTAGTTTCCCCCGTTCCATCGCCTTACCACGTATGTGGTAGGAGATTTAACGTTTAGGTAGTTTCAGGAGGTTCACCAAAACAAAATTCAAGAATGGGCTTGTAATCGCGAGGAAAAAGATGAATTACCACAAGAATCTCCGGAGAAGTTGCAGATACAAAAAATTCTTGAAGGCATTCAAACACAGGTCGATGAAACCCAAAACATGATAGTCTATGCATTCACGAATCATGATAGTCTCCACCGTATGATCATGAAACCCAAAACAACATGATGCAAAATGCAAAAAAATTAAATGGAAGAACAACTAAACGCTAATACTGAATAACAACCTAGAACATCAAATTTTGATACAGAGTGACAACAAATGTTTCCCCTTCTTAGACAGTCTTAGTTTAAAATTTTCAAAAGAGAAACAATGGAAAGTGAATTGTTAGATTTGTGTGACCAAAATTCTTGTTAAAAATAATACAGTGGCAAAACTAGGGGATATGTGGAGGGCTTAAGGCCGAGGGCCGAAACTCCTCTTGTGGCACAAGTAGTATTCGTATAGAACTACACTTCATCTATTTAATATTAATTAGAATAAGGTTTTTCAACCTTTAAATAAATAAATGTAGTCAAAACTCCTCTTATATCATTTGATTTTAACATTAGTGAATTTTCAATAAGACGAAGCTAACAAAAAACAGAGAGAGCTCTACTAAAAATTGGAAATGACAATCAAATCTAAATCACGGAAGTGATAGAGTAGATACAGCTAAGTATTGAGAATATCACCACAAACAATCATTACGATGTCGACGGTAGCAGTAAGAGTGAGAGAGACTTTTGGGCAAAAGAAAACCAAAAAAATAAAAAAGGAAGAGAATTGCACTCTAGTGATATCAGTTGGCTCGAGGGACATTGGCAATGGCTAACTGCATAGTGGAGTGCAGCTAGGGAAAATGGAGAAGGAAGAAGAGGAGTAAAGAGTGAAAAATAAAAAAAATGAAAGAACCCCCCACCTGTGACTTTCATGTGAAAATGAGAAAAGGGGAAATTTCTCTTCAGTCCTTGTAACATTTTGGGTAAACTATTTTCTAGCTTTTCCTTTTACATATTTGAAATTTAGCCTTTGTACTTTTCATATTTCAAAATTTAAGTCAACTTGTTCATATTGCTAATTTTTCTTATCAAAATACTAACTTTATTTTGGATTGTTTTTTTTTTTACATTACTTAAAACTTTATTTTATACTCTTTTATTTAATAAGGTTAAATTTAAAAAGTAAAATAACATTTTTGGTAATCACATTGACAAAATGCTTGCTAAAAGTAATGTTAATGTTGAATTAGAATTTAAGAAAATTAACCTTTAATTGAATTTGAAATGTTTAATTGATGCTTATGCTATTAGTGTTTATAAACTTTTCTAGAGCTTTTTCTAACTGTTCTTAAATAATTTATAATTCGATAATTTGATTTGTCTGGAAGGAATGTATAAAGCTTGTGGTTCTGGGTTCACCTTGGACCAAAACCACATGAAAAATCAAACATTGCTGTGAAGAAAACAATATAGCATTCCATTTCGTGGAAACTCAATTAGGGAAAGGGAAATTAACAGCTCCCGGGCTATAAACCCTAAAAGCTCTTCCCAAATTTGGTTGAGAAGAAATGGAGAATTCAACTCAAGAATCCCACCTGAGATCCGATAATTCGGTAACCTACGAATCAGCTTACACAGTTTATGCCATGGCCTTATCTTCCACGCCTTCCTCCACCAATATCAACCATCAACGCATCGCTCTCGGCAGCTTCCTCGAAGATTACACTAACAGAGTCGACATAATCTCATTTGATCCAGAAACCCTCTCCTTCAAGACCCACCCAAAGCTTGCCTTCGACCACCCTTATCCACCCACCAAGCTCATGTTCCAACCCAATCGAAAATCCGCTTCATCCTCTTCTTCTTGTTCCGATCTTCTCGCTTCAACCGGCGATTTCCTGCGTCTCTGGGAAGTTCGAGAATCTTCCATTGAACCTGTCACTGTTCTAAACAATAGCAAAACCAGCGAGTTTTGTGCCCCGTTAACTTCCTTCGATTGGAACGATGTTGAACCCAAGAGAATTGGGACTTCCAGCATCGACACAACTTGCACCATTTGGGACATCGAGAAATGCGTCGTTGAAACCCAATTGATCGCTCATGATAAAGAGGTTTACGACATTGCTTGGGGTGAAGCTAGAGTTTTTGCTTCCGTTTCCGCTGATGGGTCCGTTAGGATTTTCGATTTGAGAGACAAAGAACATTCCACCATCATTTATGAAAGTCCCCAACCCGACACCCCTTTATTAAGATTGGCTTGGAACAAGCAAGATTTGAAGTATATGGCTACCATTCAAATGGATAGCAATAAAGTTGTGATTTTGGATATAAGGTCACCCACAACCCCCGTTGCTGAGTTGGAGCGGCATCACGCTAGTGTCAATGCCATTGCCTGGGCTCCTCAGAGTTGTAAGCATATTTGTTCCGCTGGGGATGATACCCAGGCTCTTATTTGGGAGTTGCCTACGGTGGCGGGACCTAATGGTATCGATCCTCTGTGTGTTTACTCTGCTGGCTACGAAATTAATCAATTACAGTGGTCTGCTGCGCAACCTGATTGGATTGCCATTGCCTTTTCCAACAAATTGCAGCTTCTCAAAGTTTGAGGTTTTCACACTGTATTTTCCTGCTTGAAGTCTGGTCTTCTGTTTCATAGACTGCTTAAGCTTGTATTCCCCTTTGACTTGATTTGTGGAATCAGTTTTAGTTAAGCCTGTCAATTCTGACTTGATTTGTGGAATCAGTTTTAGTTTAGCTGTCAATTCTGCCATTACTTTGCACCATTGATGAAGTAAATGTTCTTCCAAAAATCTGTATTGAAATTCCTTTAGTTAAGTTTATCATCATATGGTAAACATTACATTCAAGAATTTTTAAGTTTCGTTTGTTTGATGCTTGATTGTCTTTATGTAGTACAATTGAACAAAACCTCCCCCTTTTAGATAATTTTCATGTGATACAGTTTCAGAAAAGAATTTCACTGGGCATTTAGGTCATCAAATTATATGATCAGTTTCATGTTAAGGAATTTAACTTAACAGGTAAAAGCATCATGGAGGTCCTTGTACTGGGAGTCAACTTGCATTTTGCCCTCACTACTCAAAAAATGGGTAAATTAGTCCCTCTACGATAGAGCAAACTAGTCCTCTTGTTAAAACTCTCATCCATTTTTACTTTTGTATGTTAGTATGAGGTACACGTGGCACACCTTGTGTAACTGCCCGATTATTCTGTCATTCGTGCTAGTTTTAACAGTAGAAATGGATGAATCTTTTAATAGAAATGACCAATTTGCTATTTGATCTAACGTAAAAGGACTAATTTGCCCATTTTTAGTAAAGGGGGTAAAATGAAATCAGACTCCTAGTACAGGGACCTTCATGATACTTTTACCAACTTAACATGATATTTTCTAGCTGGAAAAGAATTGAGGAAGATAATAAGTAGGAATTCCATATTGTTGGAACTTCATAGTTTAATGAATTCATTAGGTATGTAAACTAATTTTATCTTGTTTGAGAAGCAGTTCATCTCACTTTCGATATTAGAATATCCTTATTCTACATGATAGCCATCAACTAAGCCAATTTTAATGTAACATATACTATCAGGATGAAATAACACTCTAAGGGTAGAGAGCAAATGCCCAATATGTAGATTTGATGCTTTTACCTTCAGTTGTGTACGTGAACAATTTGAGGATATTTGTAATCGCTTTAACAAGTTAGATATTGTTATCAAATAACCAACAAAATTCACTTGTCGTTTCCTTTGGTACATGTTAAATATATATTTGATGGTTTGTTTAACATGTGAGCATGAGTAGTTTAAATTATTATGGCGCAATGAAGATATGCAAGATGGACATTCTTTTGCATTCTATGCTTTCTTGGACAACAAATTTGATTCAATGTGAAGTTCCCTTCAATCGTGGTTGGGTGATTAATGCATTTAGTTTGTTTTAGTGATTGACTTTGAGCAATATGCTCTGATATGTTGTTTATTGAAGCACTCTTTCGTCTTATATCTTCATGAAAGCCAGCTTGGATGAAGCATTGTCTAGGCCTGCCAGAGATCTTGTATACTTCAATGGACCAGGTAGTATTCTGTAGAATTTGTTGTTGCAGCAGGAATATAACTCCTTGGAGGAGGTTCAAAATTGAAGGATCAATGCAACAGGTGTAACCATGAGGCATGATATGGTGGTTGCTCACCAAATCCGTTAACTATGTGGTTAGGTGTTCGATCCCCGTTTATAATAATGGAGCACGTTTCATGGTCAATCGTTTATCCTTTGAAGAGTACTTGTGACGAGGGGATTAATCATCATTGTTGGCGGTGAATACCTTGGTTACGACCAAAAATACAGCAGGTGCGTTTGTATAAAAAAACAAAATCGTGTAAATTAGGCTAGAGTATCTATCATATGGGAATCTTACTATTTCTTCCGCCTGCAACAAATTAATCAAAGAAGTACCGATTTTCTTGTTCTATTTCTTTCATGGACTTTTACATGATCCGTTGAATAGTCTTTCAGGCTGATCCAATCCCTTGCAAGCGGAGTCTGACCTTTGAATGAAAAAGAAAAGTCTAGGCAATTAATTAATGGTGTGATAGAGATCCTCTACCAAATTCTAGCTCTTGTTTAGAGGTCTCCAAGGAACGTCTTGACAAGCACCACAACAGAATTAGTCAAATTATACACTACTTTCTTTAACAACATTTATTATAACAGTAGGTTTGTTGTATAGTCAAATATAGGTGATCTTCTCATACAAATAGTCACTTTTAAACATTGGATGCCTTTAGAGTAAGGTTGGGTCAAATTAAATACGGATGGTGTTGTTTCAGATAACACTAATGGCGTGTCAATAGGAGTTTTCAGAGACTCATTTGCAATAGGAGTTTTCAGAGACTCATTTGCAAACTGGTACATAGCTTGACAATGAGAATTGAGAAGGAGAGAATTTTTAAAGTTGAAGCTAGAGCTATTTTGGAAGGTCTCCAAATTGTATGGGAAGTTAGCTATAGACATTGGGACCTAAAATGTGACAATTTGATGCTAGTTAAATCAATTTTGGTTGGAAACATTGTTGTTAATAGGATGACAAAGTTGCGACTGGTTGATCATCTGCTAAAACACAATTGGAATGTGCGAGTTCGACATATTCCTAGAGACCACAACAAAGTTGTTGATCACATGGCTAAACTAGTTTTGTTATAACCTTAATAGTTTATAGAGATTTGAAGAACCCCAGACTCAGTTCTAGTGTTGCTGCATAAAGATTTGAATGCATTGTCCCTTACTGCTACTTAGGAATTTCACTGGTTTGTAATCACTATTGGTTGGCTGTCTTTTGTTCCAAAAAAAAAAGCTTATTCTTTTATGTTTTCTTAATCCTTTATAATGTATTTTATTTATAATAATAATATCCATAAGTACAAATATATTCTTTATTAAATTAGTTTTGTTACATCTTGTCTCAATTTAATAAATTAGTTCTACTCTTAATAGAAATAAAATAATAATTTTAATTAATATGTTATTTAATAAAAAGTTTAATTTTTATATAAATATGTTAATTATAGTTTTATTAATAAAATATTTAAAATTGAATTACATTTGCAAATTATTCTTCTCTCTCTTCTGTATTCTCTCCCTCTCCCCTCCCCTCCTCCCTCTCTCTCTCTCTTTATCTTCTTACATAAAAGTCCCCATTTTATCCACTAAAAGGAGTTGCCTAATACAACATGGGGAATCAATAATTTTCGGTTCATATTTATTTTTAGATCAAGACTTGGTTGTGTAATCAACCATTTTTTTTGCTTCACGGAAGACATGTTGGATTTTGACAGTCCAATTGCGCCTACATTCCTCCTTTATTCTTTGGACTAAAGTTGTTGATGATGACCCTACTGAACATTTGTTAGCATATCCACTACACTTTTATTGTTAGATTCATTATCACTTGGTGTACCCTTCTGCGAAGCTATTTCAAGGCATGGAAATCGCCCATATTTAGCCATTAGAGCATAACCTCCCGATGAATCGATGAAAGCCTGCTAACCAATTACCATGCGAGTCACGTAAACGCCACCTATTGCTGACCAGTTTCCACTCACTACAGTAGCTCCATCTGAATTGATCTTTAGCCACCATAGCAAGGTGCCTTCCATTTGATGGCAATATTCTAGATGATTCATCTTTCAACTTTGTTATTGCTGCTTATGTGAATGGCGAGATTTTAGCTTGTCCTAGTATCGCCTCAGTGCTACCATATTTTCCCTGAATTATTATTGCATTCTTGTACTTCCAAAGTAAAACCTTATATGTAACAACTCGCCCGACAAAGTTTTTGTATGTGAGTACTATTTGTTTGACATATAATTGGTAATAGAAGGGTAGATAGAATAAGTGTTTGTTTTGGATAAGTATAGAGTTTTGAGTGTTATGCCAATTGCGAACTCTTTGCTTTGGCGAGATCTATGGTTGGCAACTCTTTGTTAAGCATACGCCACCTCAGATTTTTGGCAAACTAGTCAAATTTATAGTTAATTAGATTTGTTTATTATTTTAGTAAGTAATTTAGGGTCTGTTTGATTGGCAGTAAAATATTTTCCGTAAAATGATTCTGGAAAATGTTTACTTTTCTGTAAAATGACTTACAGGAAAATATTTTCTGGTTTGATTGATCTGTGTAAAATATTTCTGCTGTTTGACAGATTTCCTGAAAATATTTTCCGGAAAAGTTGTTTTTTACATATATTAATATATATTAATAAATTTTTATATTTTAAATTGTTTTTACATATATTGCAATGATTTATTTATAATAATACTCAATAATAAGTTACAATATTGATCGTTATAATTGAAAAAATATTATCCACAATGATACTAGTAAGAATATTGAATAATTATAAATTGCTTCGAAACCATAATGAGTACTAGAAATAATATTATCCAAATACATAATTAGTAGTACACCACATAGTAACAACATTGTCGAAGTGCATAATATTACACCACATAAAAGTATCAATATCTTCAACCCTGAGAAAATTTTTGAAGCCAAATTTTTCTATGCTTCTTACTTTTAACTAAAAACATTTTGGCCTCTGATTCATGACTCCCTAGATAATCACACACAGAAACACAAGAAGTCATCATCAAATCCTTCTTCTCCATCGACATCACAAGAAGCATGAACTCCACTCCAAATGCTGCCTTACTACTACTTTACCACTTATTATTTCAAGCAGAAGCACCCCAAGCTGTACACATCTGCCTTCTTGGTTAGTTGTCCTAAAAGCGCATACTCTAGTGCCAAATATCCACTAGACAAAATACAATATCATAATTGAGATGCAAATAGAAACACAAGGATTAAGCAAAAGGTAAAGAACAAAACACAATCGCCAATGGATGACTCCTTCAAAAGTCCTTAAAAAACATCAATGAAATATTGAAATAGTTAAACAGCCTAGGCAGTTGACTAAGGATGAGATGCAATGAAAATGATGCTTACAATGCTCCCTGCTACTCGAGTACTGACATGAGTGACATTGTCCGGGAAAAGCTTAGCTAGCCCGAAATCCCCCAATTTTAGGATGAAAATTTCCATCCAGGAGTATATTACTAGCTTTAATATCCCTGTGGACAATATCGTACAGCTTCATAGTGAAGAACGCAATACAGAATTACCTAAGCAACAGCAGCCTTGGGCCATCCAAGCAATATGTTTAATCTTAACCTGAAATTAGGATTCTGGACATCATATACCTCAAAATTAGGATCAATAGCTGACTGAGTTCTACAAGTAAAAGCAACGGCAAGCCTGTATGCTCCAGATATTCGAGACCAAGCCCGAGCGTCAACACAATAACCGATTAGTAACAAGGGTGGCGTAGTGTATCATATATCCTGTCAGGAATTCATTAGATCCTTGTAGACCAACAGTTCTTGATGGCTACTTAGTACCATCCTCAAAACCCCTGCAACAATAACAGTAAAATTGTAGTTTCCAACAATTCAAAGGTGAAGCACTATATAGGCTGCCATATGAAAACCAGAAACCTCGCCCTCCCTCGCACCCACACACAAAAGCCATAACATAAACATGCCGAGCAAACGTCCTCAAAAGAACGGTCGGAGAGCTTTCATTACCCTGTAGACAACTCCGAAACCACCTGCACCGATTCTGTTTGATGGATGGAAATCTGATGTCGCTGATCTCAATGAATTGTAAGTAAAAAGCTTTACATTCTCGTTGGTGAACTCTGGCCATGCATAGATATAACAAATATGGAATCGAATGAGATCACAAAATTATAAGAGAAATAGTTGACAATACCATGTGTCTGAAACAGAAACAAAAACAAGGAACCGTTTGAGATAAATACTTAGGAATGGTTACATTACTGAAAATGTTTTGAAGCTACATACTGGACAGAAGATGTTTTGAATTGACTACCAATGACCCGACACGAATTTTGGTGTTTTAATATGGTTTTGAGGGTGAAAATCGGCATTTTGAAGTAGCTTTTTATAGTCTCCTAGTTGAGAACTTATGACAAACACATAACAGGCAAGAATAGCGAAAGCTGAAATCAAAGGAATTTGATTTCAGAGACTGGTACTC
>NW_024403341.1:0-15803 GCF_007990345.1 Gossypium hirsutum | reverse complement strand
TATATATATGTGGACTTGTTCAAGTTGGAACTGAAGTTGAATCTCCTCCGACCTTCCTTTCTTTAGATATGAAGCATTGGCATCAAAATTCCTTTGACTTATATATATACCCCCCCGGTCAAAGCTGTGAGAAGCTATTACCTTCAAATTTGGCTGCTGGGGACAATGCCTCAACAAATCTTGGCCATGAACACATAATTCATGTTTTTCTTACAACTAGTTTTCTGCTTATAAGCTCACTCGTCTCTCGTGGAAAGCCTGATTTAAATTTATCAATTCAAACTTTTCAAATAAGATTTAATTAGCCGACCAGAAGTTTAAAGCTTAAAACCATCTTGACGAAATAAGCTTTAGACATTAATTATAGTACATATATATATATAAATATGAATTATAGCATGATATAGTCCAACTGACGAGAATGTGTCGACCAAGTGCAAGCATATTCTTTGCCAAATCATTTGAAAGTAGCATTCCTCTTTTTTGCGTCACTCATTATTGCGATGCCAACCAAACCCTTTTTTTTTTTTTCTTTTGAAAGTGCTCTGAACTAATCAAGACTTAATTTCAAGGCTTGCTACCAATTTTTGACTTAATTACATGGTTCGTATTCGTATAGCCTCAAATTCGATTGAAATTTGGCTCATGAAAGCAAGGATAATATTGACTTAGCACCAATGAATTGATTGATTGATTAATAATAGCATGATTTATATCTACATTATTTAATTTTCCCCAATTTTAAAACCCAAAAACCAATTTGAGTTCTTTTTTTTTCCTATTCCTAATCCTAACTCCAAAATTACTCTTTTTTTTTTTTTGGTTGGGGTGGGGTGTATTTATTACTTTTTGAAGCAAAATATGATCACAAGTAAAAAGTTGGAGTTTTCGAACAACTTTTCGCTTGGGAGTGGGGTTGTGCGGCTAATGGCACTTAAAAATAGATATGTAAAGGGCAGGCATAATAAATATTGATCAATAAAATAAAGAGAAAGCAAAAACAAAGTAAAATCCCTATTAGATAGATGCCGATATGTATATATCCCTTACAATGTTGTAAACTAATATGAACATTCCCTAAATCATTCCCCTTTTTTAAATTAAGTTGATAAAGTGGGTCATTAAGCCTGACTAGCTAACAGCCGCCGATATGGCCTTGATTGGAGGGCTGATGTCCTACTTTAGAGGGCAATGTGGTGGCGGTGGGGGTGGTGGCGGCAGTCATTTTGGCGGAGCCCTTTTCAAGGCAGCAGTGGGTGGTGGTCACACGCTCGCACCGAGGACACATAGTCAGGGTGGACGCAGGCCAGAGGCTCACAGCTGTGAGGCGATATCACGGTCGGCGGTGCTACTTTCATGGCCCTAAGCTCTTCCACCTCCCTTTGAAGCCTTCGGTTTTGCTCCGTCAGTGATCCGAACCATCTCTTCAGGTATCACATTCCATCTCTGTCTGCTTCAACTTGCTCCTATATATTTATTCATTTTGGTTTTAGTCATTAATTAATAAGTTGTAACCAAGATAATAACCTCTATCTAACTTTCCTGACGTGCCAAGTATTTTACATTTTCATGTGGCGTCATAAACCTAAATAAGTATCAAATAATAACTTAACAACAGATACCCAATTTAGGTACCAAAGTTCCCAAATAAGTAAAATCTTTCTTGTGATTTTCTTTTACCCATTTTTTCCCCTTCCTTTAAACTGATGATGAATGGAGAGTAATAAATTCAAGCTTGGATTTTACTCGTATCTATTTCAAGTTCATTTATTATCTTATTAAATGCTAACCATTACATACAGACAAATCAATTATCACTCAAAACAAACTGCAATTCTGATCAAACAAAAGAAATGCATGATTATAATATACCTATCTTTCCCTTCACTCATTTCATTCATAATGTAATACACGTATGTAATAATTATCAATGCATGGCTAAGTCCAAAGAATGATGGGTAAACCACGACTTTTTGGAGAAAAGGGGATGATGATGATGATGATCTGACTACCATTCGGCCTGAAGCAACAAGCAATATTTCTTAATTTGCTGCCATCATTATGATAATATCCATTTCTTCTTTTTTATTTTTTAATCCCCCATGCTCTCTATTATCAGCTTATGAAATCAGACCACATCATCAGTTCTTCATAAGTCTGTTGATCTGCTTTTTGGTCGTGTGTCGTTTTTTGTTTCTATAACCTGGTTTTGTGTTTATACATGGATGATTGCTTTTGCGTCTATGAAATAATAAGAAAAAGGACTTAATGAAATAGTTCTACATCTATCTATCTACCCGGTTTTATCGCTTACTTTATTTTTACATTCATCTAAATTTATGTTAATTAAGTTTTGCAATGAGAAAATTATATTGATGAAAATAAGAAAGTGCAACTTCCTTTTGCAGCATAAAATGATATGAAATTTTAGGTGAAAGATAAGTGAAGGAAGGCCATAAAGACAACAAACGGCAAAATGTTTGCTTTGCTTATTATGCCATGCATACACGACCAGAAATGATATATAGGATAAAAAATAATAATAATAGTTATCCTGTAACTTGTTCCAAGTTGTTTGAAGGCGCTAAAATATGAATAAATTCATAGAATTTTACAGTGACAACGTGGTGTTGTAATATATAGCTTGCTTTTAATTACTCTAATAAAATGTATATCACAGAGTGATAGTGATATATCAACGTCCAAAGACAACCGTTTTGTCAGGGAAATGACAAGAGAACCCATAAAAATGAATCTAAGCTTTGAGAAACAGGCCTAAGACTGATTAGCATCAAAATTATTATATCTCTAATAACTAAACCTTTGAAACAAATCTTTCGTTCAAATATTTCTACCTATATCATTAGTGTGAGAAAAAAATACCGATGGAATTATGATTTAGTTTTTATTTATTCTGTTATATATATATCTACCCTAAGCTACTTTAGTAACACCCACCAACGAAATAATGATTCATTGAAAAGGAAAAAAAAAGAATGAGAATTCATTTAAATGTAAAAAAATATATATTAATTTATGTATATGCATAGGTGTATACGTATAGGGTACCTGGCCCTACGGTTCTGGAACCAAACTTCAACCTGCCTTGGCCTAAGCTTCAGCTGCAAAGCCAATGCCTCTTTCTGCTTCTGAAAACACAAAAATCCAAAAAGACATTAAATGAAAGAGATGGTGTGATGGATTTATGGGGTTTTTTTATGTTAAAAGAGGGAAAATGTTAGTTTGGTGTTAATTAATAAGTTTGGAAAGGGTAGGGTACTAGTTTGAAATTTTTACATACAGGGTTTAGGGTATGGTTTAGTCTGAAACTTTCTTCTAGAAGGCGAGACTGTTCTTTTGTAAGACGAAGCTTTTTTCGAGGAGGGGCACCATTATTGCAGCTTTCTTCTTCATCTTCCATGCTTGCTGTGATCCATTCATCTTCTGCTGGTACTTGGTTTATATCCAAATCTCTCACCATACAACCCCCTTGATCACCTTTAACGTAATATTAAAAAGAAACGAGGTAAATAAATCAAATTTGATGCAAAATCAATCTATCTTCATCACCCATGGGGACGACCATCTTAAAAAGCATAAGAAAAAAAAGAAAAAAACATTTTTCTCGAAACCATGCATGGAATCCGGGTATAGCATAAGATCAAACACTGATGATACTAAAAGGTTTGACATATGTGTGTATGTCTATGTTTATCAGTATTAAGAAGCAAACAATATTTTTGGCTTACCAGAAGAAGGGAAAGAAGGGGAAGAAGCGAAACCAGGAACAGATATCGTCAACTCCAAGTGTGAAGAACCGGTGGGTAAAACCGCCATGAAAGTTGCAGAAGAACAAAGAAGAGAAAGATAACGATTGATTTTAAGGAGATAAAAGGTAAAGTTTATAAAAAGATAAAAATAAATAAATAAATAAAAGGGAAGCAAAGGAGACAAATAACAAGCACAAGAATATGAAAAGAAACGAAAGGAGGAAAAAGATGGGGGATGGTTGATAGATATAAAAGTCTTAAGTAATAAATAGATACAGTAAATGAATAATAAAATATTTTAATGAGGAAAAAGGAAAGCAAAATAAAATATATAATTAGCTAGGGTTTTTGACTGTGGTCGTCAAAGTCAAAGGCCTGACCCCATCTGATGTGAGACACGTATCATATCAGATAGATATTGGAAAATCTTAGGTGGTGTAGTACAATAAGGGGTATGTTTCGCTGTTTATAAAGTGAGGAGTCTCATTGTTGGGTTCAAAAGTCAGCTTAAAATGATTGGGAGCTTAGACTGGGGAGCCTATTGGTTTGGGGGTGCCCTTCCTATACCCTACACCTCAGCCTCGTTACATCTTCATGGTGATGGAGGCATCTGGGCCATTCATTTGCCTGACCTTTTTGGTGATCAATGAATGATTTTAATAATCAGAAAGTGTCAAATGAATAATTATTGCGAGGAGGGGGCAAATTAATGATGTTGGAAGGGTGTACAGAGGAATTGTAACGTATTAGATCATAAATGCAAAAGGGAGAAGAATGGGGAAACAAATTAACAGACATTAAATGGGAGGAGGAAACAAGGGGTAAGGGCTGGGTACGCCTAGGACTATTTTTGTTTATGTTTTTAGGGATCCCTCTCACTCTTCTTTATTACTTCTACCTTTTTACACCCATTCTTAATTGTACAAGAATTATTAACTTGAATATTTCTCTCAAAACTTTCCATTTATTTGGTAAGTTTCATCCATTAATGGAAAAAGACGTTATTCAATGTTTTGTGGAGTTGGTAAGTATAATAACAAATTAGGTAACTATATCATTAATCATCTACCTCTTTCATTATAGTTATTTAAGTATTAAATCTCTAACGTCGTCTAATTTTAATTTATTTTTATTTTAGTTATCTAAAATATCTTCTTTTAAGTATTGGAGTAAAAAAAACATTAAACATTAAACATTAAAAAATGTTACAAATTATAATAAAGCATTAAAATTTGTCTTTACTCCCTTATCGAAAATTTTATTTTTTATATTGAAAATTTAAATTTTAAAACATCAAAATCAATTGAATAAAGTGTTGAAAATTTTATATCCATTGATGGTGTAAGAGGATGTGTTACTACAATATTCAAATTAATTAATTAATTTAATCTTCTTCAAAAATTAAAAATTTATTTTATGTTTCCAAATTAAAATTAAAACAAATAACTCATCTTTAATAATTGTCTACAAAACCTAAATTTCTTTTGATTATATGATATTGAATCTTCCATGCTAAGCTAAAAGAAAAGAAAAATCATTACAATTAATTTAATTAATTAATTTTATCTTCCATACCAAACAAAATCCATAATTATTTTCATCATTTCTTTAATTAATTTAATTAATTGCAATCTTTCCTTTTAGCTTAGCATGAAAAATTCAAAATATATAATAATAAAATTAAGTTTCCTAGACAATTATTAAATATGAATTATTTGAGTTGATTTCGTTAAAGATACTTTGTAAACATAAAATAAATTTTAAAATTTTGAAATAAATTAATTTAATTAATTTCAATATTATAGTAACAAATCCATTAAAATTATCAATAGATAAAAATTTTAACAATTTATTTAACTGATTTTGATATTTTGAAATTTAAAATTTCAATATTAAAAAAATAGAATTTTCAGCAATGAGATAAATAAATACAATTCAGCACAATTTTAATGCATTATGTTAGCTTTTACCGCTTTTTCAATTTAATCCTTATTTTTTTACCCCGATCAAGACTTTAAAAATATTTTTTCAGTGACCAAAATGAAAGAGACCTAGATATTAGATGACTAAAATGAAAGTATAAACATGATGAGAACATAATTTAGCATGTATTGTTAGCATCGTTAAGAATTTAACACTTGTACCTAAAATAAAAATACCCTAAGAATTAAGTGATAAAATTGTTTTTTTTTACCAAAATAAAAGCACACCAACCAAATTTATAATTGATAAATGTGACGTAATAATTATTCATCTCATTTCTTAAAACATATAGATGGAGATTTAATCCTCTTATAAAATAACTCATCAATTACCGTTTCATATAACATCCACATAAAACTAAAAGAATTAATACAATAGCGGTGAATTACTTCGATATTGAAAAAAGAAAATCTAATTGATATGTAGTAAATGCAAAATTAAAGGATTGAATGTTATTGATTAATCTTTAACTAAGGTTAAATTTGTCTACACACTAAATTTTGTCAAGTTTGGTTCAATTCATTGAATTTTTATTTGTAAATGTAATAAATATATTAAAAGCGTTTTGTAAAAATAAATTATTTTTTTCAGCTATTAAATCCGAATTCATAAAACCCTAGATCAATGCTAATCCATGTCAAAAAGCTCTTGCTTCACAACAAAATCAATGCGAAACCAGCTAAAACATTTTAGCTTTTGTTATTAAAATAATGGTTTGGCTTTCACAAAAAAAAAATGGTTTGGCAAATAAAAAGTTTAAGAAATATATGTTTTTGCTTTTGAAAATTAGCTTTAGGATAAAATGACTTTGGTATCCTCATATATCTAATTTTTTTATATATTTCAATTTATTACAACACTTTTTCATTGTAATGCACCTATTTACAAACTCACATCTTTCCCGCACCGCTTTTTAAATACACGTTTTTTCAAACTAATTTTTTTTTTCTAAACCAAGCTTTGAATGTTAAATTAGCGTGAACCCGATGTAATAACATGATGGTTAAGGGTATTCGTTGTTTAAAATGTGACTTAGATTTAAGTTGTACTAATCGAGCTGTATATAAGTTTCTATAGGAAAAAATCAATTTATTTTTTAAAATTTTCTTTATTTTTCCTTTTTAGAATTTTTTTAATTTTTTTCCAATAAATGAGAAAATTCTAGGGATTTATAGAAAATTACTTGGCTTCTTACATGAAAAAATATTTATCTTTTTAATTTACTTTATTATTACTTGGGTTTTATCTCTACAAATAAATAACTCAATTTTGTGTAAAAATTAAATTTTTATTTTGAAGAAATCAACTTAATTTTATAAAAGATAAAATGAATTACCAAAATGAAATTTATTAAAGTTTAGTAATTAAAATCAATGTACAATAACATTGAATTAAAGTGAGTGACCAAACTAAAAATTTATTTAAGTTAAATAACTAAACTAAAAATGGTTGTTAACGTCATTACTTAAATTGCCAATTTTTATTTTATTTTTGATTGCCTAAATTGAAAACATATGAAAATTAATTGATCAGCTGTGTGAATTACCATAAATGAAAAAAAAATGGTAAACCAAAATATTATTAAAGAAAATGGTTTAATTATTTAGTGAAGAATTAAAATTAACCTCATGGTTTGACTCACTCATATAGAAACGAAAGGAAAAGGGACAAATGAAGCAAAGTGTAGGTGTGGCCAAATTTGACTGATCATATATAAAATAAGTCAATTGCACATTCCAGGGGTTTTGCATGTTTTAGGTGGCAAAAGAAATCTAATCATCAACTTGGATTTGAAGTTGGGACTTGGGACCTTGACTTGGACCTCCCCAAGTTTTTTGAGTCCATATTGCAAAGCAATTTCCTTGTGTTTTCCCCAACTCATATTATTATTAATTAGTTTTAATACAAAAAATATTGAAGACTAATTTCATTATTTAGATAGAACTTTTTTATATTTTATTAATTTAGTGTACTGTTAACTACATACGAAGGAGAACAAATTAACCTTTGTTTAATTCAATGAACCCCTTCTTGACTCATAACTTACACTTTCTTTTTCTTTTAATTATACAATAAATTCGTCAATACATGTCACATAATTCGGGTTTTTATTTTTCCAATTTCAATTCCTAGATTTGAATACTAGGTAAAAGTGGTAATAATAGGGAGTTGGACGAAATTTATACCTTAACATTTAATATTATAGCAGGAACTTTCATTTCTAGTTAAACTACTTTCTGAAAGAAAATCCTAGTCCACATGTTTGAACATGTAAAATCCCCTGAAATTTTCCCTAAGATAAATGCAATAGAATCTTTTTCATTTTTTATCTTTTAAAAAAAAACATTAACGATCTTGCTTTCCTGGTAATTTATACTGCACCGCTGACCCTATCGTCCCAAATTCCAACTGCCCCTGATTTGCGCAGCTCAAAAACGTTCAAACTATAAATATATTAATAATAAAAATATAATATCCTATCATTAAATAATTATTTGATAAATTGGTCATGAAAATTTAAGGTTTATATTGAGATTGAGATTTTGTCACATTTTTTATTTATTCTTTTAAAAATTTTGAGACATATGGTAAAATTCCAATCTTATTTATAGAGTTAAAAATACCCTGAGTTTATTTATCAAATAAGTATCCATAAAAGGAAAATATTTGGTATACTATTTCACAAGCAAAATTAGGGGTTGACAAATATTTTATAAAATACAGTAAAATATTAAAAAATATATATTTAAAAAAAAAGACACGTGTTAATTTTTTAAAACTATTTATGCAATAAATAAGATATTCATATATATATTAGGTTCTGTTACACGCACGTTTATAGATGGAGTAGAAAAAAATTTATTTATAAATTTGGTTAAACATGTATAATTTTTAATTATTTTATTTAAAGACTATAAAAAATATGAAAAGATAAAAATATAATAGATAATACAGATTAATTTAAAGAGTATATTATCCGATTAATGATACCAATCAATTAACCTACTGCACAAACACAATAGAAACTTTATGATAAAGTTTGTATACTACTGCAGCATAATTATTCCTAACTACCCTTTTCTATATCCATAGCAGAAAGTGTACAAATCCTGAATTTGCATTGATAGCTTTTCCAGAATCTAGTAATCTGCTAGCATTTCTTTTGTGAGAATTTTTAACTTTGTCAGCTTTGTTTTATTCTTTCTTGTACTTTTTCACTACAATTATGTGGGGGAATTTCATATCTTCACCTTATTTGGATGGAAGTGTGTGATTAATTAGCATTTTTGCAGTAAACCTGAACACTTATTTTCTTGAATTTGTTTTTTTTTTTAAACAGTTTTCATTGGCTTCTGTTAAGCTAGCAAGGATTACAATGATACGTATAGATGATAATATGTTTAAGTTATTATTTTAAATTTAATAAAGATAATATATCTAATAAAAATAATATTATATTACATCTCATTTCCTTTTAAAAAAAATCTTAGACCTGTTGTTGTTTAATTGCGTTGGTGGACACACTAAATTTAGCAATCATATCTAAAATGGATTTGGCTTTCCTTTTCCTTGTTTAATGGCTTTCCTTTTCCTTGTTTAATAAAGAATGCTTCTTCTTCTTCTTCTTTTTTAATTAAATTAAGCTTTAAATTATACTATTTTTTTTGGTTAAATTAGCTAAAATAGTTAGTTTAAAAAAATTAAAGGAATAGGCCGATTTCTGTGATATTTATCATAATAGGCCGATTTTAGAGAGAGAAGGTAGACGTGGTTTCAATTTACTTTGCAAGAAAACGCGTCTAGTGGGGAGAGTTTTCCTACACAATCATCAAAACGCGTCCTGCTGGATGCGTTTTCACCTTCTCTCTCCTCGATTGAGTTTAGGGTATTTAGGATATTTATGGTTTATGGTTGGAAATCTGGAGAGGTCGATTTAATTGTGTTTGTGTTTGAGGCAGACATTGTAAAAGCTTAAATGTGTATTTCAGTTGACGATGATACAATAGCACTAGGAAACCTATACATTTCTACTGTCATATCAGGATGGAACCATTACCTTAGAAGCTCATCAAATTGCAACTCAGACCCAAAGTTCGATGTGTTTATATGGTCACCGATTGTAGTATAAATAAGGCTCCTAGTTGATGGATGTTAATGTGAGATTCTCAGGTTTTGAAAACTTTTCAAGGGATTAAAAATGGTAGGGGAAATTTTTTTCCCAAGGAGCGTTTTTAGTGATGTGGCAGAAAGATGCACTAAAAGCGCGCCTTGCTGGACGCGTTTTTACCTGATGAAAACTCAATCAGCAAGGCGCACTTTCAATGTATCTTTCTACCATATCATTGAAAACGAGTGCCCAGTGGGGAAATTTTCCCATCCTAATTTCAACCCTCTGAAAAGTTTTTAAAACCCAAGAATCTCGGTCCTCATGTTTTAGATATCCCAAGATTCGCGGTCCTTATTTTTTAAATGTCCTAGGAATCTCAAGTTTTTATTTGATTAACTGAGGCACATTTTTGTTTTCTTTTTCCCTCGTTGTCCACCCAGCTGCCTATATAAATGGAGGGTTTTGCTCCCCCTACTCGCTGCCCACTTATTCTGTTAAGAACCTCTCAAAATTGCCATGTCTAAACGATTCTACTCATGTCAAGTTATGATCGATATTCGAGGTAGTATTTGCTATAAAGCGAGTGGCCATTCTACTAGAGAAGTTCCAACCTAAAATTTCGAGTAGGCTGTCGTTAAAAGGAGATTTGCGTAAGGATAAGGTTGTTTTTGTGAAAGAATTGAATTTCATAAATTGACCCAAAATACGTAATTATTTCAAGTAAGTTTCGTTTTTGTTGTTAACGGATAATTAGTACTCTACTTTTCTGCATAATGTTTTGGTTTTAAACATGTGAAATATGTTATCTGGTTGAAAATGAGTGGACGAGTTAATGCTGTTGTTTATTACGATGGTGAAATTCGTGACACTAATATTGGGGTCATTTTTTCATCAGCCTACACTATGCAATTGACTTTCAACTTGAACATTTAATTGTCGAAGCTCTGGGCAAGAATTAGGTAGAAAGTGGGCACTTCGAGCCACAAAATATTGTTCTTGAAGTATAGATATTTAGCATCAGATGACCTCGTGAAATATGAAATATTTAATGTTAAAGGCCTAGTGGCGATCGAAGCAATGCCCCATATGCATAATGTTACTGGATCACCTATACTTGAGTTATATGTTGAGTTTGTTGACGTCGATGAAGGTGGTCGAAGGTCGACAATTGTTCCAATTAATGCTAGAATAGAACAAGAAGTTGAAAGTTCAACCACACTATTGTGCGATGGTGATACGGGGTTGCGCGCGGACCAAGATCGAGTTGCCAAGTCACGGGAAACTCCTACGAAAACCCTAAACAATTAGATCTGAAACGAAACAGAAAATTAAAAGATTAGATTTTTTTAATTTTCAGATCTGAAATAAAATCCCCAAATCAGCAAAGAATCAAATTGAGAATAGAAATAAGTGTTAGGGTTCTTGAAACCCTCAAGGAGATTGTGATTCTGCCCAATTGAACACCAAGATAGTTTTCCCCAAATTTCGACAATCTAATTTCACCCAAAAAGAGTATGGAAAAACCCTAGAAATTGGGGATTTTTGGGCTGATTCCTTAAGATAGAAAAAGGCTGAAAACACAATAAGAACAGAAAATAGATTAGATAATAATTCAGCACAAGTAGAAATAAAGAAAGAATTGACAGTAAGAAATTAAAAGATAAGTCCTAAGAAGCCTTGAAATCTCGAAAGATCTCACAACTCCCTTCAAACGGCTCTAATCTCCCCTCCAAAGAATATCAATGGCAAGAAGAAGGTTGAAGATGGCTCCCACAATCAAAAAGATTGTTAAAACAACTTCTAAAGAAAACTCAAGAGAAAATCCTTGAAGAACTCAAAGAAAATTCTGCTCTCAACAAATCTGAAATTTTAATAATAATGATAAGTGTTTTACAAGGTGGACAGCCATGCCTTTAAATAGGCCTTATAACTAGTCCTAATCTAATTAGAAAACTAAAATAAAAAAAACTCCTAATTATTTTAATATGGAAATTCGGTCAAAGGTCATTTTATCTGGGACTCTTGGATTGAATATTGACATAAAAATTTAAACTAAGTAAATAAATAAATAAAAATAAAAATAAAACTTTACAACTTGGGCCACTTTGACAATTTGGCCTGATTTTCAACTAAGTATGGATGGATTTCTTGATTGGGCTGGGAATTTGCTTATTGGGCCTCGCCTTCAAGAATTTGGGCTTTTGTGACTCGTATCATTCCCCCCTTCCTCAAAAAGATTCGTCCTCGAATCTGAAAAATCAAATGAACTCGACTTTCCTCTATCGAACGGGACTAATGGCAATTGAGTCCACTGAAAAGAATAGCCATGAGATAGTAAATAGCAACGGAAACAAGCTTGTAGTCCAATCATAAGCATAACAGAACAGGTATAACGCATGTGAATGGACAGATTCAGATTACCATGCAAACAATCTAATTTACTCACCACTGCCTCGTCAAATATTTGAAACAAAGATGGACATGTTTTAAGGCATTCAGTCGTCTCACATTGTTCCCACAAACCATGAATAAATTGCGAGTAATAAATCAAATGGTAAACATAATCGTCACAAGTAGGTATTTGAAAAGATTCACATGGTTCACAGAGTTGCATAATCATACCATGCATTAATCGACGGTCTATAGATTCACTCACACATGCATTATCAAAAACAAGAATCTTTTTATCAACCATCAAAACAGATAGATCATCAATAAATAAAATAGGACAGTCAAGCACGTTTCGATCTAAGTGTTCATCAACACGATCTTTATCACTATCCGAGGAGTACAAAAGTGTTTCAAAGGTTTCAAGCATCTTACCTCGATAAGCAGAAGAATAAGGGTCGATTTTACCTTTTTCATTTAAAACAAACCTTCGCTCATCGGGGGCATAGTGTAGTCGAATCTCCGTTGCTGAGTTAACCTTTGTCAAATGGAACTCAAACTTCATGTACAACCACATAAACTGTTTAAGGCACGAATATAAATTGAAAACAAATTTGGAAAATTTCGTTACCTTATTCTCCAAAACAGATTTGGACAAATTCGAGGATTTTACACAAGGTAAATCAAGAGAATAACAAATCACACTTCTTTTCGTAATGACTTTATCAACCACAATCGAAGAGTAACAATTAATCGGATCAAAATGAGGGGATCTTTTAAGAACTAAGTCACCAAAAGTTTTATTAATAATTTTCAAATCTACACTGGACTCGGTTTCTAAAATTTTCTTACCTCGCTTACCTTCGGGATCATGTAGTGTGATTTCATCTTTGCCTAAGTTGATCGTATGAAAGCGTCTTTCATTTGAGAGGTATTGAAGTTGAAAGTTATCTTTCGATCTTTCAGGAACTTGAAAAGTAGCAACACAAGAAAAATTCATATCTTGGTTAGTGGAAACATTCCTCACTAGCCTTTCCTCGTCTTTTTCTTTTGTTTCTTTTTCTAACTCATTTTCTCTTCTTTCTTCAACTTCTTTTTCAATTTTCTTTTCTGTTTCACATTCCTTTTCACTCTCAATCTCTTTTTGCTCTTTTTCATTCTCTTTTTCTTTTTCCTCACTTGTTTTAACAGAATTTTTCAGTTTGATTTGGTCCTCATGGACTTGTTCCAGAGTGAGCGGCACTAAGGTGAGTTTCTTTCCTTGATGCTTGAAAGAATACCTATTGGTACGACCATCGTGAGTGACTTTTCGATCCAGTTGCCACGGTTCTCCTAGCAACAAATGGCAGGCTTGAATAGGCATTACGTCGCACACAACTTCGTCTTGATACTTACCGATAGAAAATGCGATGCGCACTTGTTGAGTGACCCTAAATTGGCCTTCGTTGCTAAGCCCTTGTAGTTGATAAGGTTGTGGATGCTTGGTAGTGGTTAAGCAAAGCTTTTCCACCATCGTCGTGCTGGCTATGTTCGAGCAACTTTCACCATCAATAATAACTCTACAAAGCTTACCTTGTACATGGCAGCGAGTATGAAAGAGATGTTCTCGTTGCTGCTCGCTCTTTGGTTTTGCCAAAGATGATTGTCCACGATCATGAAAATCATCATCCATTCTAGTGACACGTCGAGGGCCGCGCCTCTGGGGTTGGTTATCCCTATCTTCTTTGATTGGATTTCGATATTGAGGTTCTTGATTCAATTGCACCTCATTGATGGTAGCAGTCAAAGCTCGAAGAGCAGCAGCCTGTTCATCCAACTGTTGTTGGAATTTTTTAAATATGTCACTATTATTATCACCTGTAGACATTTTTTTTAAAACCTGCAAAACACTCAACACTCAAAAATAAAAGTTATCAAACCTCACCGTTAATCACTCAAAAAGAAAAAATCAAATTCTCAATGAGGTCAAATTCAATCTTGTGAGTTCTTTATCAGAGTTTATATCAACCAATTAGAGAGTGTGAACCAAACTACCAAAGAATCCTAATTTGCACTAGGATGCCAAAAACTGACGAGACACCAATTGATTCGTGTTGCACCTAGGAAGAAGTTGTGCACACGTTTAAATCCTACTAACACAAGAAACAAGAAGGTGTTAGATAACGTAAAGGAAGAATAAAGGTAAACAAATGAAAACCTACAGCTAAGAATCAATAAAAATTGCTGAAAACAGAAAACCCGAAAAACTGCGGAGTAACTTGACAACTTCGTTCGAGGTGTTCCCGATCTCCAAAAATCACAAAATTAAATCTGGAATGTCTTCAAATATTGAATTTTTGATCTGAAAAATTTGGGTACCAAATTCAACCCGGTGAATATTTTTTTAATTTTTTATTGGATTTCGTATTTTTTCAATTTTTTGACTTTTTCGACTAATTTTTTTGCGGGAAATATTTTTGTATATTCAATAACAGTGCCAAAAATATGTATGTAAAATTTCAGATCAATCAGAAAACATTTACCCACTCAAATGAATTTTTTTCAAAAATTTTTCTGGGTAAAACTGCTGTTTGTAATTTAAAAAATAGAGATCAGTTTAGAAATCAACCAAGAACACCCAAAACGCCCAAAATCTGATACCAAATGATACGGGGTTGCGCGCGGACCAAGATCGAGTTGCCAAGTCACGGGAAACTCCTACGAAAACCCTAAACAATTAGATCTGAAACGAAACAGAAAATTAAAAGATTAGATTTTTTAATTTTCAGATCTGAAATAAAATCCCCAAATCAGCAAAGAATCAAATTGAGAATAGAAATAAGTGTTAGGGTTCTTGAAACCCTCAAGGAGATTGTGATTCTGCCCAATTGAACACCAAGATAGTTTTCCCCAAATTTCGACAATCTAATTTCACCCAAAAAGAGTATGGAAAAACCCTAGAAATTGGGGATTTTTGGGCTGATTCCTTAAGATAGAAAAAGGCTGAAAACACAATAAGAACAGAAAATAGATTAGATAATAATTCAGCACAAGTAGAAATAAAGAAAGAATTGACAGTAAGAAATTAAAAGATAAGTCCTAAGAAGCCTTGAAATCTCGAAAGATCTCACAACTCCCTTCAAACGGCTCTAATCTCCCCTCCAAAGAATATCAATGGCAAGAAGAAGGTTGAAGATGGCTCCCACAATCAAAAAGATTGTTAAAACAACTTCTAAAAAAAACTCAAGAGAAAATCCTTGAAGAACTCAAAGAAAATTCTGCTCTCAACAAATCTGAAATTTTAATAATAATGATAAGTGTTTTACAAGGTGGACAGCCATGCCTTTAAATAGGCCTTATAACTAGTACTAATCTAATTAGAAAACTAAAATAAAAAAAACTCCTAATTATTTTAATATGAAAATTCGGTCAAAGGTCATTTTATCTGGGACTCTTGGATTGAATATTGACATAAAAATTTAAACTAAGTAAATAAATAAATAAAAATAAAAATAAAACTTTACAACTTGGGCCACTTTGACAATTTGGCCTGATTTTCAACTAAGTATGGATGG
>NW_024403340.1:0-15818 GCF_007990345.1 Gossypium hirsutum | reverse complement strand
TTCGTGTAATGAACCGAAAGTTACGGTATCGGAAATTGAGTCTTGAGTACTGTTTCCGTGAAATTTATTCATGAATATTTTATTAGAAATATTTATGAATTATAGTTGAATGGTTATTTAGTGTTTAATTAAGTGAAGTTGCTTGAATTTAGTTTAAAGGATTAATTGCATAAGGAATAAAAGTTAATTATAGATTAAAGAAGTAAAAGGGACTAATCTAGCAATTAGACCCTAAGTGCCATGTGTGAATGTATGATATAACATGTGTAATAGTTGGTATATATGTGTAATAGCTATAAGATATTTTATGTTATAGCTATTACACATGTTAATTTTATATTTATTATAGGTTAATAATAATATAATATAGTATAATGAATAAAGAATAATGAGTAAAGAAACATGGAAAGATTACAGAGAGCAAACGTGAGAAAGAAAGAAAGAAAGAAAGAAAGAATAGAAAAGGGAAATTTGAGGATTAAGGCCCTAACGCTGATTGGTAAGTTGTTTTAGCTCATTTTCTTATGATTTTTATGTTTATGGATGCCTAATTCAAAGTTCTACATGTATGAGGTTAAAATGAAGAAAAATAGAAAATTTTTAGATATTGATTTAGTTGAATAAATTGAGGTTTATGGGTTAAATTGATAGGAATTGAAGTTAGAAGTGAAAATTGAGTGATTTATTAAAAGAATTCTAAGTTAGTTTAAATAGGATTAAGTTAAATAGAGCTCAAAATTTATGTTTTATAATGAATTTTATGAGTTAGAAATTGTTAATGAGTTGATTAAAAGAGAATATGAAGCTTAAGTTAAAGAAAAAAGATTAGCAATGGAAAAAGGACGAAATTGGAATTTTGTAAAAGTTTGATAGAAAGTGAAAATGTGTTTTATGAATTAGTATATTGATGATTTTTAATTGTATGATTGTTAGTAGCAAACGTAGCACCGGATACGTCATCAAAGAAGGGAAAAGAGAAAGTGAACAAAGATATCGATTAAATTCGATAAATAGTGGTTTGTATTCTATAAATCGAGCTTAATCGTTATTGCTATATTTGATATTTATATTGTATGAAAATGTGAATGAGGTAAGTATTTTTACCATATTGAAATGAATGTGATTTTGAATACCCTATAACAGTGTCGGCTAGTCGGATATAGTTGGCATGTCATAGGAATTGGAAGTATTGGATATTCCGACATTGAGTCGATGAGACACTATGTGTCGACTACTGTTAAAGTTCCGGATTTGTTCCGATGAAGTACTTTGTGTACTATAATGTTAAAGTTCCGGATTTATTCCGATGAAGCACTATGTGCTTATCCCGGAGTGTGGGTTGGATCCGTGTATCCGTCAGTGTCGGAGTTATGTTAATAAGGGTCAATAAAGTAAAGTTATTAAAGTACTGATTGATATTGAATAATAGCAATAATGTGTTTGAATTACCATGTTCTAAAGTTGATTAAGCTATTGTTTATAGAAATACTACTGAGAGTATTCTCAGCGTACGTTTGTTTCCGTGCGCAGGCTAGGTACGAAAGTATAAGGACTCAGCATACAAGCCGATCCCCAAACTCAAATTGGTGAAGTTTCTATCTTTTAGAAAATGGCATTGTACCTAGGATGTCTTTTGTTATTTTGAAAGTATCTAAGTTGTTAAGTGATATTTGTATGTTTTGTAAATGTTACCAAAACCTTAAGTATGGTATGTTTTGATATGTTAGTGAAGAGTAATAAGAGGAATTGTTGGTAAATGTTGTAGAGAGAAGAAATGAAGATGTTATAAACTTAGTTATCAACATTTTTACTAAAACAGATTTGGACAGTACGGTAGTCCAACTTTGAAAATATACCAAAAATAGTATAAAGTGAATTAGATGATGAATAAAATATGTAATTGAAGCTTAATGAATCTATTTTATATGGAAGAAACAAAATAGGTAAAAGAGTTGTATTTATGAGATATTTACGTTTTGGTGAAACAGGGTTAGAACAATTTCTGGATTCCCTGTTCTGACTTTAGAAATTCACCATAAGTTTGTATTAAGAATTAGGACTCAAACTTTATTTGTATGGATTCCTTATTGAGTCTATTTTTAATTGAAACAAATGTCATAGTCATTGGATTTCTGTATAGGAAGAAATTTGATTCGTAGTGCACAAGGGTCAGAGTAGCCGAACCCTGAAACAGGGGAGACTTTTTCTAATAAACTGTACTAATTGGCCTGACCAAAAATTCTAGAAAAAAATTAGTAAGTAGATATATGAGTCTAGTTTCAGGAAAAATTTACGAATTAGATTTCGAGTTTCGTAACTGAGATATGATTTTTAGTGACCGTGAGTAGATGGATAGTTTACTACGAAAACTGTTTAAGTGCTAAGATAAGTTTTGTAATGTCTCCTGCTTGACTCCGGCAACGGTCTCGGTAGGGGGGTTACAATATTGATTGGTATCAGAGCTAATTAGTTTAGTCGGTTCTAGGACTAAATCGAATGTCAATGTGAATCTAGAGGTACATGCCATTACTGAGTCAAATTTGAGTTGGGATTGGATGCTGATATGTTTGTTGAATATTTTGTTTTATAGCATTAAGAATGTCTGATAAAAGCATTGAGGATACTGGTCAAAAGATGTATAGTGAAGATGATGAACCGTATAATGTGAATGAATCGGAGTCTGCAACTCCAAGTGTGAATCCAGTAGGAAATCAACCGAATGTTGGAAGTGATAATACTGAAGTCTTTAGAATAATCGCCGATGCCCTTCAAAAAGCAGTAGGAATATGCTTGCTACGTCCTCTATCCCTACTACCCGAAGAGCTCCAATTAAAGAATTGAGAAAATATGGAGCTACAGAATTTTGGGTGCAAAGGGAATTGATTCGACTACTGTGAAAATTGGTTAAAGACTACAAAAGAGTTCTGAAGCAACTTGAATGTACACCACAAGAAAGCTTAGTGTGTGTTGTCTCATTACTGCAAGAGGAAGCTTTAGTATGGTGGGAATCAGTGATTCAGAATGTACTTGAGGAACAGATAAGTTGGGACTTCTTTCAAAAAGAGTTTCAAAATAAGTATTTGGGAGAAATGTACATAGAACAAAAGACAAGAGTTCTTAACACTGAAACAAGTGAGATGCTCATAGTGGATTATGAACGAGAATTTCTGAGATTGAGCAGATATGCACTGAGTTTGTACCGACTGAAGCTGACCGATGTAAAAGATTTTTAAGAGGATTACGTGATGAATTAGACTACAGTTGATGCCTCTTAGAATCACTGAGTTTGCGGATTTAATGGAAAGAGCTAAGATGATTGAACAAATTCTCGGAAGGGATAAAAAGTCTGAAGTTGCTCGTTCGACTGAAAAACGTCCCGGAATGGTTAGTTCAAGTCCACAGCTAAGCGGTCAAAGGAATCACGAGGTAATGGAGATTTAGTTCTCGATCGGAAAGAGTGATCAAGGTCGGAAAAGACAGACTACTGTGTCTACTGGAGTATCCGAAGTCCAGTTCAGAATACTGAAATTCCAATATGTGAGCATTGTGGAAACCGACACAAAGAGGAGTATAGAAAGTTGACTGGAGGTTGTTTCCGTTGTGGAGCTACCGATCATTTTATTAAAGATTGCCCAAAGATATCTGGAACAACACCGGCAGTAGTGCAAAGATCTGAATTTGCTTCCAGAGGCCGGGGATCAGGCCGAAGTAGTTCGTTTGCTAGAGGTGGTACTAGAAGAACTAGTGAGAGTGCTACACAACAATCTGAAGCTAGAGCTCAGCTCGAGGTATGTTGTGAGGACTCGAGAAGAGAAAGATGCTCACGATGTGGTGACAGGTATATTCTTATTGAATCAACACCCGTTTATGCTTTAATAGACCCTGGGTCATCACATTCATATGTTAATACGAAAGTAGTTGAGACAAAAAAAATTAGAGTCTGAATTGTCTAAAGTTATGATAGAAGTGTCTAGTCCACTGGGACAAACTACTTTAGTGAACCATATATGTCGAAGATGTTCATTAATGATTCAAGATAAATATTCCCTGTTGATCTGTTGATTATGCCATTTGGCGACTTTGATGTTATTTTGGGAATGGATGGTTATCAGAACATGGAGTGATTTTAGACTTTATAAGAAGAATTTATTGTTCAGAATGAAAGTGAAATAGATTGAAGTAAATGGTATTCGGACTAGTGGATCAATTCGTATTGTTTCGGCCATTAAAGCTAGCAAGCTTCTTCATCGAGGTTTAATGCTTTCTTAGCATATGTGATTAATTCGGATTCAGTTGAAAGTCAGTGTAGTAAAATTCGGACTGTATGTGAATTTTCTGATGTATTCCCTGAGGAATTACCTGGATTACCCCCTGATCGAGAGGTAGAATTTGTGATTGAAGTCTACCCAGTACAGATCCGGTATCGATACCTCCGTACCGTATGGCACCTACTGAGCTAAAGGAATTAAAAGTACAGTTGCAAGACTTATTGGACAGAGGTTTTATACGACCTAGTACATCACCATGGGGAGCTCCAATTTATTTGTTAAGAAGAAAGATGGGTCGATGCGGTTGTGCATTGATTATCGACAACTCAACAAATTGACTGTCAAGAACAAGTATCCACTTCCCCGAATAGATGATTTGTTTGATCAACTGAAAGGAGCTTCCGTATTTCAAAGATTGATCTAAGGTCGAGATACTATCAGTTGAAAGTAAAAGAGTGCGACATATTGAAGACGGCATTCCGTACGAGGTATGGGCATTATGAATTTTAGTGATGCCATTTGGACTACAAATCCCCTGCTGCTTTTATGATCTTATGAATCGGATTTTCAGCCATACTTGGATCAGTTCGTATAGTTTTATCGAGATATTTTGGTGTATTCCAAGTCAGAAAAAGATCATGAGCAACATCTCCAGATTTTTGCAAATACTACGAGAAAAGCAATTGTACGGAAAATTGAGCAAGTGTGAATTCTGGTTATCAGAAGTTGTGTTTCTTGGTCATGTCGTATCAGCGGATGGAATTAGAGTGGATCCAAAGAAGATTGAAGCAGTTATTCAGTGGAAAGTTCCTAAGAATGTATCAAGGTACGAAGTTTCTGGATGGCTGGTTACTATCGAAGATTCGTCAACGAATTTCAAAGATAGCCTTACGATGACCAAGCTACTACAGAAGAATATTCCATTTGTTTGGAATGAGCAATGTCAGAAAAGTTTTGAAGCATTGAAAGAATGTTAACAGATCACCGGTATGACTTTACCAGAATAGAAAGAGATTTGTAGTGTACAGTGATGCTTCATTGAGTGGACTGGGATGTGTACTGATGCAGAACGGGAAAGTATTGCTTATGCTTCACAGCAACTGAAACCGCATGAACGCAACTATCCAACTCATGATTAGAATTAGCAGCTATAATTTTGCCTTAAAGATTTGGAGGCACTATCTTTATGGTGAAAAGTGCTATGTTTATACGGATCATAAAAGTTTGAAGTATCTGCTTTCGCAAAAAGAATTGAATCTGAGACAAAGGCGTTGGATAGAGCTTCTAAAAGACTATGTTGTGTCATAGACTATCATCCAGGGAAGGCTAATGTAGTAGCCGACGCACTGAGTAGAAAAGCTGCGATTGAATTACGAGCAATGTTTGCACAACTTAGTATCACTGAAGATGGAAGCCTTTTGACTAAATTAAGAATAAAGCCAGTAATGTTTGATCGAATCAGATCAGCACAGTTAGAAGATGATAAGTTGTTAAAGAAAAGAGAGATGATTCGGAATGGTACAACAGAAATTTTAGCATTGATGGAAATGGCTGTCTAAGATTTCAGAATCGACTTTGCATTCCGAATAATTCTGAGTTGAAAGAGTTAATTCTTCGAGAAGCTCATAATACTCCATTTGCATTTCATCCTGGAGGTATGAAAATGTATCGTGATTTGCGTGAATTGTATTGGTGGTCGGGAATGAAAAAGGATATAACTAAATATGTGGCAAAGTGTTTGACTTGTCAACGAGTGAAGGCAGAACATCAAGTTCCATCGGGATTACTTAACCCATCAATATTCCTGAATGGAAATGGACCGAATAACGATGGACTTTGTGACGGGATTACCGATGTCTACAAGTAAAAAGAATGCTATTTGGGTAATAGTTGATCGACTTACGAAGTCAGCTCATTTCTTAGCTGTGAGAACCGATTGGTCGTTAAAGAAACTTGCTGAGGTTATGTTTGGGAAATCATTAGATTACATGGTATTCCAAATCAATAATTCTGATAGAGATCCAAGGTTTACGTCAAGGTTTGGAAGCAATTACATGAATCTTTCGGTACTCGACTTCATTTTAGTACAGCTTTCATCCACAGACTAATGGTCAATCTGAACGGGTAATACAAATTTTAGAAGATATGCTTCGAGCCTGTATGATTGATTTGAGTCTAACTGGGAATATTATTGTCATTAGCCGAATTTGTGATAATAATAGTTTCCAGTCAAGTATACAGATGGCACCGTATGAGGCTTTGTATGGGCGAAGATGCTGATCACCCGTATGTTGGACAGAACTGAATGAGAAGAAGATGATTGGACCTGAATTGGTTCAAGAAACAGAAAGTGCAGTTAAGAAAATTCGGGAAAGATTGAAAACTGCTTTTGATAGACAAAAATCGTATGCAGATTTGAAACGACGGGATATTGAATACTCAGTCGGGGATAAAGTATTTTTAAAGGTTTCACCTTGGAAGAAAATTCTAAGATTTGGTCAAAAGGAAAATTAAGTCCTCGTTTTATTGGGCCTTACGAAGTTATTGAGAGAATTGGACCAGTAGCGTATCGATTGGCCTTACCTCCTGAACTACAGAAAATGCACGATGTCTTCCATGTTTCTATGCTAAGAAGATATCGATCAGATCCTTCACATGTTATTACTACCGAGAATGTAGAGATTCGACCTGACTTATCGTATGAAGAAGAACCAGTTGAGATTCTAGCACGAGAGGTAAAAGAATTACGTAATAAACGTATTCCTTTAGTAAAAGTGCTATGGCGAAGTCACAGTGTTGAAGAAGCTACATGGAACCAGAAGAAACGATGAGATCTCAATACCCCCATCTCTTTTCAGGTAAATTTCGAGGACGAAATTTATTAAGGGGGAGAGAATTGTAATGAACCGAAAGTTACGGTATCAGAAATTGAGTCTTGAGTACTGTTCCGTGAAATTTATTCATGAATATTATTAGAAATATTTATGAATTATAGTTGAATGGTTATTTAGTGTTTAATTAAGTGAAGTAGCTTGAATTTAGTTTAAAGGATTAAATTGCATAAGGAATAAAAGTTTAATTATAGATTAAAGAAGTAAAAGGGACTAATCTAGCAATTAGACCCTAAGTGCCATGTGTGTGAATGTATGATATAACATGTGTAATAGTTGGTATATATGTGTAATAGCTATAAGATATTTTATGTTATAGCTATTACACATGTTAATTTATATTTATTATAGGTTAATAATAATATAATATAATATAGTATAATGAATAAAGAATAATGAGCAAAGAAACATAAAAAGAGTTACAGAGAGCAAACGTGAGAAAGAAAGAAAGAAAGAAAGAAAGAAATAGAAAAGGGAAATTTGAGGATTAAGGCCCTAAAGCTTGATTGGTAAGTTGTTTTAGCTCATTTCTTATGATTTTTATGTTTATGGATCCCTAATTCAAAGTTCTACATGTATGAGGTTAAAATGAAGAAAAATAGAAAATTTTTAGATATTGATTTAGTTGAATAAATTGAGGTTTTATGGGTTAAATTGATAGGAATTAAAGTTAGAAGTGAAAATTGAGTGATTTATTAAAGAATTCTAAGTTAGGTTTAAATAGGGATTAAGTTGAATAGAGCTCAAAATTTATGTTTATAATGAATTTTATGAGTTAGAAATTGTTAATGAGTTGATTAAAAGAGAATATGAAGCTTAAGTTAAAGAAAAAAAGATTAGTAATGGAAAAAGGACGAAATTGAAATTTTGTAAAAGTTTGATAGAAAGTGAAAAATGTGTTTTATGAATTAGTATATTGATGATTTTAATTGTATGATTGTTAGTAGCAAACGTAGCACCGGATACGTCATCAAAGAAGGGAAAAGAGAAAGTGAACGAAGATATCGATTAAATTCGATAAATAGTGGTTTGTATTTCTATAAACCGAGCTTAATCGTTATTGCTATATTTGATATTTATATTGTATGAAAATGTGAATGAGGTAAGTATTTTTACCATATTGAAATGAATGTGATTTTGAATACCCTATTAACAGTGTCGGGCTAGTCGGATATAGTTGACATGTCATAGGAATTGGAAGTATTGGGATATTCCGACATTGAGTCGATGAGACACTATGTGTCGACTATTATTAAAGTTCCGGATTTGTTCCGATGAAGTACTTTGTGTACTATAATGTTAAAGTTCCGGATTTATTCCGATGAAGCACTATGTGCTTATCCCGGAGTGTGGGTTGGATCCGTGTATCCGTCAGTGTCCGAGTTATGTTAATAAGGGTAAATAAAGTAAATGTTATTAAAGTACTGATTGATATTGAATAATAGCAATAATGTGTTTGAATTACCATGTTTTAAAGTTGATTAAGCTATTGTTTATAGAAATACCACTGAGAGTATTCTCAGCGTACGGTTTGTTTCCGTGCGCAGGCTAGGTACGAAAGTATAAGGACTCAGCATACAAGCCGATCCCCAAACTCAAATTGGTGAAGTTTCTATCTTTTTAGAAAATGACATTGTACCTAGGATGTCTTTTGGTTATTTTGAAAGTATCTAAGTTGTTAAGTGATATTTTGGTATGTTTTGTAAATGTTACCAAAACCTTAAGTATGGTATGTTTTGATATGTTAGTGAAGAGTAATAAGAGGAATTGTTGGTAAATGTTGTAGAGAGAAGAAATGAAGATGTTATAAACTTAGTTATCAACATTTATACTAAAACAGATTTGGACAGTAACAGTAGTCCAACTTTGAAAATATACCAAAAATAGTATAAAGTGAATTAGATGATGAATAAAATATGTAATTGAAGCTTAATGAATCTATTTTTATATGGAAGAAACAAAATAGGTAAAAGAGTTGTATTTATGAGATATTTACGTTTTGGTGAAACAGGGTTAGAACAATTTCTGGATTCCCTGTTCTGACTTTAGAAATTCACCATAAATTGTGTATTAAGAATTAGGACTCAAACTTTATTTGTATGGATTTCTTATTGAGTCTATTTTAATTGAAACAAATGGCATAGTCATTGGATTTCTGTACAGGAAGAAATTTGATTCGTAGTGCACAAGGGTCAGACTAGCCGAACCCTGAAACAGGGGAGACTTTTTCTAATAAACTGTACTAATTGGCCTGACCAAAAATTTTAGAAAGAAATTAGTAAGTATATATATGAGTCTAGTTTCAGGAAAAATTTACGGAATTGGATTTTGAGTTTCGTAACTCAAGATATAATTTTTTTAGCGACCGTGACGCAGATGGATAGTTTACTACGAAAACTGTTTAAGTGTTAAGATAATTTTTGTAATGTCTCCTGCTTGACTCCGGCAACGGTCTCGGGTAGGGGGACGTTACAATGTTATTAATTAACCTAAATAGTTAACATTGTTAATTATTTCAATTATAATGTTGTAGTTATATTTTTAAGAACACTATTCTAACAAAAAAAAATTATCATGATGAGTTTGAATGCATGTTTTTTGAGGGAAAAAAATTATATAAGCATTCTCAACATAATTTTTATCATATCACTAATAAGTGAATTTTTTCCAATTTTATAAATATCATACCATTGAATTTAATTGAAAATTTTTAATGGTGATAACAATTGAATTTAAATTTTTTATTTTAAAAATTAAAGGAATTAAATTCTAAAAATAAAATAAAGAGACTAAATTTCAAATATATAAAGTAAATAGAAACTTAAATCATTTTTTAACTTTTAAAATTTTACTCTATATTTAAATACAAATAAATAATAAATCCAAAGCGATACACCAAAAACCAAAGTAATATATACAAAAGGATGGCTTATGCATGACACATGTTCTTTTCTTTTAAACGCATAATAAGTTCTAATAAAATTACAAGTTCAATCCCTCACTATGCTTACATTTAGGATTAAATTTTTAGTAATTATAAGATAATCATCAAATTGTAACTTTGATATGAGAATATAATGGTAAATTTTCAAATTTGATCCCTCTATTATGTTTGTATTTAAAATCTAATATTTTTTAGTCATTATAAAATTAAGATCAGTTTGAGAATTCAAAAACAGTAGAAAACTACAAATGAACAAAGCAAAAATATGAGCCTAAAAGAATAATAGTGAGAAATAAAAAATAAAAAATTGAAAACTGTGTTACTTTGTATCTATTCCTAATATTTTATTATAAAAATTTAAAAGTTTTTACAAAAAAATATAGAATTAATAGAAATTTATTATGGAAGTTAAATGAAAAATAAATTATTTCATAAAACAGCTTATAATGAAAGTAACTAATTGAATCTTAACTTGATTAGCATTGAGAGAATATAAGATTAACTGTGCTGAAGCACATTATCATTTTATTTATGGTTTAAAAAAGGGCTATAAGTAGCTATAAATTTAATAATATAGAAAAATAACAAATATAATCAAAACTTGTAATAAAATTGTCAAAATTTAAAATTATGAGAAATTGAAATAAAGTATTAATGAGAATTTAATCAAATTAAAATAAGATATTGTCGAATTTTGCTTAATTGAAAACGTCTATTTGATCCTTATTAATATTTCAAAAATTCAAAACTACCCTATTAGATTGTAAAGACTCGTATAGATATTATATGGACTAGATTGTCCATGTAAGTATGATATATGACACATATGATTAAACTGATTAAACAAATTAAATACGGTACTGACTCAAAAACATACCCAAGACAACAACTCACGATTTTAGAACGCAAAATGAGACATTAAAACATAGAAGATTGTTAGATACAGGATTAAATATAAACTATGAGAGCCGATAGAGCTCCTTTTTCTGAAAGTAGGCAACCACATTCCACTGCAACAGATTATTAGCAAATCCTACTTGAAAACCATGTTCATTTGCGTAATTGAGTGCAGCTGTCCACTTTTTCAATGTACCCCAATCCAAATCCTCAAGTGACATATGTTCCATCTCTTTAATTACAGCGCAGACCAGAATTTGTATTCCAGTATGAGAAAAATCAGTAGCTTTTCCACGAGCATCTTCTATTCGGATCCCAATAGATTTGAGGTAGTCTGGAACTTTCCCCCAGGCAGTGTTTGCTAATGCATCTTCTAAGCCTTGAAAATCTTTGTACTCCACTTTGCTGTTGTCGTTGTTGTAAAGTTGGTTTATGAAATGAACAAATTTAGACTCAAAAGACATGCAACTTCCACGATCTTGAGCAGGAGCACACGACAAAGAAAACTAAGACAATAAACACACACAAAAATTTACTGTATAAATTATGAGAATGACGAGTAGGATTGAGATTTAACCTTATGAAATTGAACAATATAAAATATATGAATTTACTAATATGAATTGAACAAATTTATGGATTTGATACATTTATAAGTGTTCTATCATATAGCCTATACCCTCCATGCTCTCAAACGCTAGTTAGACCGAGTGATGTTCAATGTAGTATATGTTTGTGTTCTATCAGATACCTTATACCATCCATGTTCTCAAATGCTAGTTAGGCCAGCTGATGTTCAATGCAGTATGTATATATATTATACCTCTTTTCTCGGAGTCTTCACATTTAATCCAGAAATTTAAGTGAGAAAAAAATAAATGATTGTGAAGGAGAGATGAAAACAAGGGCAAGTTTAAGAATTACTTGAGATATTGAGACCTACTGTAAGAAGCCCAGTTGGTAAACTTGCTTTTCCAAGTCCGGAAAAACCATGTTTGAAAGTTAAAATTGGAGATTTGGATGATGAAATCAAACTTAGGGCTAGTTTAGAAATGCTTTTTTCTCAAAAGTGCTTTTTGTCCCAAAAAGTGTTTCTAAGAAGCAATGCTAAACTGACCCTTAGTAATTAGATTTGTAAATATTAGCCTACCTCATTTTGCTCAGTTGGTAAACTCGCATTTTCCGAATCCTGAAAAAGCAAGTTAGAAAATTAAATTGGAGATTTAGATCATGAAATCAAACTTAGTAATTAGATTCGTAAACATTAGATTACCTCAGATAGTTGTAGGTCTAATTTTTCATGTAGCAAATTTTGCTTTAACTCATATGTTTCAAGGAATTTTTTCATCATCTCATATTCTGCCAAATGGTCATCCTTGAACTTGCCATCGTTAGTCTTGATATTTTGGGTATTGACTAGGGGTAATGTCTTCACCGTATGATCTAAGCATAATATAGATTTCATATCTGCCTCCTGGTCCTTCATTTCACCAAATATACACACAAACCAAGTATTAAGAAACAAAATATTCTGTGTTAGATTGGAGACAAACGTTCTCACGGTATTGTCCATAGAGAAAAGGTACTATAGGGTCAGGATAAACCGTGCTTTATAAAGCAAGGTCCAATCCTTGCAAGTCAGTCAATGAGGGTTCTTTTTACCTTCAACATGTATGTATAATAAATAGCAATAATGCGAATTGAATATGAATTACTAAATTCAATTATGGCACTTACGGTCATTTTCTGTCTGTAAATCCTGTCCATGAGAGTTTCGATCCGTTCCAATACAGATCTGGAACAACTACGCTCTTCTGGAAAGTGATGCTCTTCTTTCATTTCTAGTTCGGGTTGTAGCTGGGAAGTTGATGATTCACCAATATAACAGTTTTCCTGGTACCGGTTCTTTTCAGCATTGTATCTCTCTAATGGCGTACCATTCTGAAGCTGTTGAAGGTCCATTTCAGTAGGATACGTACTGTTGCCTCTGCCCGTTATCTTGTACGGATCTGAGGAATTTAAATAAAATCAGATAAAATAATTGAACAAAAACAACAACATATTTTTCCCAATTCAGACAAGGCATCCGAATGTTCTTTCAAACAACAGATATATAAAACTAATAAAACGAAACGCTTACAAGGAGATTGGGGGAGGTCTCTTTCACGTATACTCAGAGGATGTGATTGTAGATTCCTCAGCCAAATCTGGAGCCCCTTAATTTTGAGATTTTGGTGTTTATTTTCAAGGTTTTACTGTTTGAAGTTTTGTCGATAGGAAAGGAAATTTAGCAAGTAAAAGCAAAATCAAAACAAGACATAATGAATTGATAAATTCAGCCGTGAACCCAGGGTTCGAATAACAGTTAAAAAAAAATTCAGCCGTGCTTACCGATTTGATGTGTCTACAGCGGCGAAGAGGAGAGAAGGGGCAACTACCAAAGAGCAAAGCGGATGAAACCAAGAAAATCGTCGGTGAGAATTTTATTTAAAAAAAAAAAGGAATGGGCAAGTGCCATTAAAGAAAGCTCGAGAAAAAGAGAAGATCGAGATTGCAAGCTCTGCTACGCAATTTTTGGAGCGAGAAAAAGAGGGAAGGGATATTAGATGTAGGTGAAAATTTGTAGAGGTTAAATTCCATGTTTAGTCACTTATGTTTGCTTAGAATTACATTTTGGTCATTCAACTTTAAAAATTTAGTTTTTTATTTATTATGTTATGGTGACCCTGTCTTTAGCTTAATGAGAGTTAAAAAGTTAAGTGATCATGACATAATAAATCCATGATATTTGTGATCATAATAAGCTAAAATATTGCATCAAAACAATTAATGTGGCATTAAAAGAAGAGGACTAAACTTCAAAGCTTCAAAGAGCACAGGATCTGACGGCAAAATTAAACCATGTTTTAAACCCTAATTTCTAAAACCCTTCTGTCCCTCCCCCCAAAAACACAAAGTTGTCATCGGTGTCCCCAATTTGCAATTTGAGATCTCATTTCCTATTAAAGTAAATGTGAGAGAAGCTTTGCCATTTGAGTTTCATAGAGAGCAATGGAGGTGGATGGGGAAGACGGACGCACGCAGAACCAGTTGAGACCTCTTGCTTGTTCTCATAACATTCTCTATCGTGCTCATGGCTCTGCCAGTTGGTCTCTAAGGTACTTCCTTTTAGCAAACTTTTTTACTTTGGGAAAATATCATCATAATTTCGACTATAAATTTGTTTATTATTGTTTGTTAATTTTTATTTAGGTGACACCAAAGTACTTGCCACCGTTTATGGACCAAAAGTTGGAACTAAAAAGAACGAGAACTCTGAGAAAGCAAACAGGACAAATAGATAATTTACTAAAATCCTATTTAATGCGGATGAGGCCTTGGCTTAATGGTAATAAGGAGGCTCTGGAGTTCAAATTTCATCATGTGTGGGTATGGTTCAGATATTCTGGTTTGCCAGTTCGAGTTCAGTTAGTTATTCAGTGTTTGACGAGTAATGATTGATTGTGATGTAATTGGATGGTATCTTATCATATAATTATTCCTCCGTTAGAAGTTTGGGAAATTTATCGAAATGTGTCTGTTGGTGCTTAGGGAAGCTGGAAGAGGCATATGAAATGATATTAAAGAGAACACTGCAGAGCATTTGTCTTTTGACTATTAATCCGAATACAACAACTTCAATTATAATTCAGGTGATTCTATTCGATTTACCCAGTGCAAGAATTACGTTTTCTTTATAGCTTAATCGTTAGTAAATTTGGGTTTTATGTACTTTTCTTCTGCAGGTTATCAATGATGATAGTGCTGTATCCTTTAGGACTCTTTTAGAGCCTCATTTTATTGTTCCCTGGGTTTCATTTACCTGAAGAGTAAGCTTCCAATGTAAATCCTTGTTATTACCTCGTACAGCTTTTGTCATGTGCTATAAATGCAGCATGTGTGGCCCTTGTAGATGCAGGGATTCCTACGAAGCATGTTGCTGGTTAGCAATGGAAACATATGGCCATTTTCGTGTTGTGTAAATAATTAGTACTTAAGTCATTTCTTGCTATCTTATGCTGGATGGTGCAGTTGCAATCTGCTGCTGTGTGGCCAAGAGTGGATGTGTTATATTGGATCCCACCAGGCTAGAAGAGCAGAGTATTATAGAATTCCCTTTGTTTATCTATTATATTCACGATACTCGGTGCCGTAAGCTATAATTTGACTGTAGTAGCTTTCGTCTGGGTTTAACTCCTATCTTTTTGATTTCATAATAGCAGAAAATGAAGGCATTTGCATATTTAGCCTTCCCAAACTCTGTCCATTCAGTCCTACCCGAACGATCATCAAGCATGCAAGGCAAACCCATAGAACACGGGATTGTTACATCTGTTACTAACGGTATTATGTCAGGTAATGCACTATTGGTCTTATGATGTCAAAATTATTTTGCTTTGTGCTGTGGAGACATATATAATTGTCAAAAACGTAATGTCTTTCTAGATTTAGTGTAGTTGTCATGTAGATGGTTTCATTTTTCATCAGTTACTACTGTCAACTAAGAACTTGATAAATGGGATTATGGTATCGTAACAATTGTAATGTTCTTGTTTCTTTTACAATCTTGTCTCCAGATTTCTTTCTAATAGATTCTTAATCAAATGCTTGTCCCAGCGGACAATTATTTTTACAGCGTAGAACGAGGACGTGCTGCAAGTGTTAGAGTTGTCCGAGTTTCTCAGGAGGAACTTGCAACAGCACTCAATTGATTCGTCTAAAGCTGGATGGTATTAGTGAGATTCTCACACAGTTATAGAGTATGCACTGCTTCATGCG
>NW_024403339.1:0-15912 GCF_007990345.1 Gossypium hirsutum | reverse complement strand
GTTTTACGTCTCGGTTCTGTAAGAGCTTCATGAAGCTCTGGGTTCAATATTAACTTCAGTACTGCTTTCCATCTCAAATAGATGGTCAGTCGGAGAGGGTGATTCAGATACTAGAGGATATGTTAAGGAGCTACGTTATTGGTTTCCGAGGCGTTGGGAGGAGTACTTGTCATTAGTAGAGTTCGCTTACAATAACAGCTATCAGTCTAGTATACAGATGGCACCTTACGAGGCACTGTATTTTCGTAAGTGTCACATTCCATTATGCTGGACTGAGTTGGGCGAGCGAGGTATTTTGGGTCCGGAATTGGTTTCAGAAACTAAGGATATGGTCCGTTTGATTTGAGATCGACTAAAAGCTACTTTTGATAGGTAAAGTCCTATGCAGATATGAAGCATCAAGAGATAGAATATTCCGTGGGAGATCTAATTTTCTTTAAAGTCTCGCCATAGAAGAAGATTCTGAGGTTCGGTCGCAAGGGCAAGCTGAGCCTTCAGTTTATTGAGTCATACCGAATTCTGAAACAAGTGGGCCAGTTGCATACCAATTGGAGCTACCTCCAGAATTAGATCGTATACATGATATTTTCTATGTTTCGATGTTGAGGCGCTACCGCTCTGATCCTACGCACATTGTTCCTGTGGAGGAGATTGAGGTTAAGCCAGATCTAACATTGAGGAGGAGCTGGTTCAGATTTTAAATCATGACGTTAAGGTCCTGCGAAGGAATTCTATCCCCTTAGTGAAGGTGTTATGGCAGAATCATAGCACTGAGGAGGCCACGTGGGAGCCTGAGGATGCGATGCGGCAGCAATATCCTCACTTATTTTGATCAAGAAAATTTTGAGGCTGAAATTTTCCTTTGGGGTAGAGTTGTAACACCCCTAAATCATATTAATTTGTTTCTATAAGTTTTGACACACAAGTGTGTATTTTCTTTAGTGGTTAAGTGTTCTGGGTGTGTGTGAGAGGTTCAAAGTTCAAGTCCTAGCTTTGGCGAATTTTGCTTTTTTCTGAATTAAGCCTTAACTTCTAGTCAGCAGCTTATATTAAAATATTTGTAATTTCATATCTAAATGGGCCTGCTGTGCTGGTGGTTAAGACGTGTGTTGGTGTGTTGGAGGTTTGGAGTTCGAATCCCTGCGCGAGCGGGGGAAGATTAATTTTGTTCGACACTACAATAGAGTTCCAAAGTAGTAGAATTCTAAGTAGTTACCAAAGATGGGTCTAGTGGAGGAAATTAAGGGATTGAAGGGGTTTACCAAATCGGTTTAGTTTCTATTTTTTTTCAAACTTTAGTTTTCCCGAATTCTCTTTTGGTTCTAACGTTAGTTGCCTTTCTCTCTTTCATCTCTGCCGAAATTTCTTCTTTTATCTTTCTTTTTTTTCGTACCTGGTTTCATCTTTGCTGTTCAAATGGTTCATTGTTGTCCAATCGAGTATCGTGCAAATTCTGTAAGTAGTTTTGGTGCCTTGAAGTTTGGTTTTTAAGTTAATAATTGAGATTTTTTGTTAACTGTTTTGACAGCTGGAAATCTGGTGTGAAGCTGTTCTAGTGTCGAATCGTAGTGGGAGCGTTCGTGGTTCTCAAGGTAAGGGTTTTGTACTCGGAAAGTGTCTAATCTGTTTGAGGTTTTGGTTCAATTTGATCGTTTAAGAGATTAACTGAGTAAACATGTTCAATTATAGGCTTGGGTTTGCTCGGAAGTGATTACGCATCAAAACGAACCAGGTGTTGACCCGAAAATACAGAAAACTAGAAATGGTGAAAGCTGAAAAACTATCCTGTCGACACCATGGGCGTGTTGTCGCCCGTGTGGTAGGCCGCGTGGTCGCCGTGTGGTAGGCCGTGTAGCAGTACACGGCCGCGCGAGAAAGACACAACCGTGTGGTGGCCAGGTGAAGCCGTATGGGCCACACGGGTGAACCACACGAGCGTGTGGGATTTTGGGCCAAGGCCAATTTAGGCCGTGTGGGCCACACAGGCAGGCCACATGGGCTTTGAGCCCATTTTTTGAAATAATCTATAAAGTTGCATTGGTCGTCCAACTCGACTGTGACCTACCGTAGGGTCGGTAAGCATTACTTAGACTCCTAATATTGTGATATGATTATGTGATGTATGTATTAAGCATGTTACTCTTAGCATGCGTATATGACCAATTGTATGATCTGTTAAGTTACATTATAGCATGTCATATTTGTATGATGCATTGCATCGGGGTGGGGTTAGTGTTATAATGGAAGAAGTGTTCTAAAAGGCTCTTAAGCCTGATATCTGGCAGCACAGTTGCAATTATCTGATTATGTGTTGCATTTCGATACAACACGGTGTGTTAGGATGGGTGGGTCGATTTATCCCACATAGTGTGTTGGGTTGAACGGAGTTGGTGTGTAAGGTTGGTGGGCATGATTCTATTATTTTGTTCTGTTATGCATGTGATATCTGATATGGGCTAAGGCCCAGTTCGCATTTGATTCTGTATCTAAGTGGACTAAGGTTCACACCAATTCTGTAAAGGGCTCAGACCCGGATTATCTGTTATTTGGATATATGACTGACTTCTGCTACTGTGTATATCTTCTATGGGGATTACACACTGAGTTTGTGAAAACTCACCCTTTTCTGTTTAATCTGTGTAGGTAATCCCAGACTTGATTGATCGGTGCAGCGAATGGCTCAACGGTGACCACACTATCGAACTACTTATTTACAGTTTTTGCTGTTACAGTGCTTATTTCTTGTTGGTATTTTATGTATGATGGACTTTGAGACTATTTGGTTTTTAATTTGGGATTTTGAACTGTTGATTATGGATTTATAAACTACAAAGCAACAAAGTATGATTTTCCTAAAATAAACTAAGATTTTTCTTAAATGAAACGGTTTTAAAAATTATTTGGGTTTCAAAGGCTTCCACGTAAAAAAATATTTAAAAAAAATCAATTAGAACATGGTTTCTCCAAACTAGGTAAAAGTCAATAATTGGAATGATTTGAAGGTCAATGCGTTTTCAAAAACACTCTCATGTGACATCGCCAGATTCGGCTATAACGTCCAGGCCGGGTTTAGGGTGTTACATTTCAAGCATTCTAAGACGTATATATGAAAAAAATAAGAAGATATGAGTGAGCCATCATAGAATACTTAAGAAAATAACTCGAAAAACACTATTGAAGCAAATTTTCATCAAGATTGAAGATTTCCAATTGATTTCTTAATAAGTTATAATGAGTTTTTTTATTTTTATTGGTTATATTGTATCTTGGATGTTTTTATTTGAAATATGAACTAATTTTCTAAATATTTAAGGAGATGAGCCCTGTGATGGATTCTGTCATTTGATTTTATTTTACTTAATAAATACTTAATTTCTTATTCTCAATTATGTGTGTTTAATTTTTATTGATATTTCTAAAGTATTGATCTATGTTTGTTGTGCTTAATCGGAGGTTGAATAGGCCTTGTTTAAGAGTAGATCTTGCGTAATTGAGTGGAGTTACATGCAATCCTATAAATAGGATGACATAAATCTACCGAATTATAGTCAAGTATAATAGGAGAATCCATAACACGAGTTAGTGTGATAATAGGATTTTTAAGTAGAAAGAAATTTCAATTAATCAACCTAGGGTCAGTTGCTCTTATACTCAAAAGAGATATTAGTATAATTTAGGTATTTTTATGGATAAATATGCAAAGTAAAGAAATTGCGTAAATAGATTGATAGTGACAGATGAAATCTAGGTGGATTCTTTTCTGGGTATTGTTTTGCTTCTTGGTTATTAATCAATTATTTTCCTGATTTATTTTTGTTGTATTCGTTAGTTAATTAATTAGTTAATTGTAATTTTAATTAATTACTCGAATTATTCAGTTAAATAATAGAAGATAGTTATTACTAATACTTTTAGTTTTTGTGATAATGATATTTTTATTCACCGTAATTATACTATTAGTTGATAAATACACTTGTCTTAATAAAATTTTTAGTTAATATTGCGACACACTAACAAAAGAACACAAAAAAAGGAGAGGGGAGAGAGTAGTTATTAGTGTACATCAAGAAAAATATATATATCTCTAAAAATTGTTTATATCTCTCGTTAAAAGAATATTTTTTTGTGAATTTATTTTACTTTGTTTCCTCGAATCAAAACCAACTACCCGATTGGCTAGTTTGTTATTAAAAATTCATGGTTTTCTTTTATTTATTGATTCCTATGTCTACCCAAAAATAAATAAAATAGAACTCAACATGAGCCTCACAATCCTTCCAAAAAAATCCATCGAGGGAATCATATGCCGAGATTTCACTCTCCTCTTTTTCCTTTTACTTTTTCCACACTAAAATTTGATTTTTAAAATTATTAAATAATAGAACTAAGTTTGATTTTTAAAGTTGTCTTTAAAATGAAAATCTTATCTTAAGTATAAAAATTAATATTTAAATTCTAAACTTATAAAAATTTTAAAATAAAATAAGTCAAATTATACTATTAGATCGTTTATTTTGTGTAAGTTGTGAATTTAGTACCTATTCTTTAATTTGATCAATTTTAATCCTTCTACTTCTTGAATTTTAAAATTTTAGTCCTAACTAATTTGTAGCAGTTAAATTTATTTGGTTAACTTATGCTACTAGTCCTATATTCTGCTTGAAGTTATAGATTTAGTTTATGTCCTTCAACTGAATATTTTAATAGTTATATTTTTTTAATTTCGATATTTCAGTCTGAATGCAAACGACGATTGTTAAATCTATTAACTAATTCTTTTTATGAATAATATATGAAAATAACAAACTGTCATAATATTAGAAATACCACAATATATTTGATGTATCAAATTATGAAATAATAGAACTAAAATTTTCAAAATTTTAAAATTACAAGAATTAAAAATAACAAAGTTAATGTACACTACTTATACAAAGTTTAAGCCCTAATAACAAAATTTGACCAATAAAACAAGTGTGAGTAACCAAGATTCTAAATACTCTAGAGGGAGTTATGGAAGATGAAGGAACATGGAAGTAAACCACACAAAATGCAGTACTACTTAAATTTAACCTACCTTCGGAAGAAGACACGTAAGATTCTTAGTTGCCATACAAAAACAAGACAACACATGTAAAGTCTTTGACAGAGTGATGACGTGTAAACCAACTCCCCACCCATTCTCTCTTTGGTTTTATTCCCACACATCAACTAAACCCCGCTCCCTTCTCTCTAAAATCTAATCTTTCTATCTTCTCTTTCAACCCTCACCCATCCACCTAAGCCCTTTCCCTTCCATTCCATGAACGTACTACATCCTCAAGACATGAAAAACACGACACCCCAGCAGCCGCCGGAACAACCCAACAAAACTCAGCAGCCAGACCACGATGGAACAAACTCTGAGATGGAAACATGTCATGTGAAGTGTCGTGTGTCTTCACCGGCTCCGGAAGTAGGAGCGAATCATGAGGTTAAAGAAGAAGAAGCAATGAGGGCGGATGAATCTGAAGAAGACAATGGACGGGAGAAACTGAAGAGGCATAGGATTGAAGTGGCGGGCAATGTTTGGATTCCAGACATATGGGGTCAAGAACAGCTTTTGAAGGATTGGATTGATTGTTCTGCATTTAATGATTCTTTGGTGCCTCATGGGATCATGTCAGCTCGTGCTGCTTTGGTTGAGGAAGGAAGAAGAGCCAATTCTGGCGGATTTAGAATAGAAAACAGGTGTTAAATTTATTATTATTATTATTATTATTATTATTATTTCCTTCGTGTGTTTTAGTTAACCAAAATTGAGATAAAAAAAAGAGGATACATTTTAATAATGGATGGTTTGATTTCATTTTCTGCTTTACGTATGAGATTTGCCAGAGTTATTATGTTGCTACTTTTATATTTTTTATTTTTTATGATAAATGAAATTTGATTTAGTTATGTTATGACATTCAAACAGGAAAAAGAATAATAAAATATGGAATCTAAAGGATGTCACTTCACCGACTAATTAAAGATATGATTTCGATTTTATAATCTAATCTTTACCAGCTCATTCAGGACAGAAGACGCAGTATGTGAGGTTAGTCAAAATCATGGTTATCACCAAGAGCACATTGTGGGGGAGAAACTTAGCCCAACCCTCCAACACGGCTGACCTGGTTCAGTGGTGCAAACCATTGGGGGCTTTTCTGAAGATGACAAATTAAGAACTATACTACTTTTTTCTATAAAGCAGTTGTTCGTGCTTTTCTTTTCTTTTCTTTTTCTGCATTGGCCAATTTGTTACTAAAATTCATGTCCCATATCGGCCAAAGCAGTCAGTGTCTACCTTGAATCAGCTCGCTGGTGTAATAGACAAGGTGATGCTGTAAATAAAAGGAAAAAGATAAGGTGAAATAGGAAAATCCTTTTTTACTACCAATGCTTCGCTTGAAGGTTGGAATCTAAGAGGGTCTTATGGATGAATAACCTTAGCAAAAGGCCAAGGGAGTTCGAAATAGGAAAATTCTAACTCAACAATGTTGTAGGTGGGCTGCTGGTTCAACATGCTTGGCCTAAGTGATGGAGAATACCGTCTAACAGTCAGACTAGTAAAGCTAAAGAAATGGACATTTACTAACAAGTTGCATTTTATTTTGATTATTTTCTGGATGGTTTTGCTATCATTCAAAGGCAATCATTAGAACATTTCATCAGATGACAAAAATGTGCCCATTAACTGAGCCAACTACCAGACTAAAGTATTCAACCATGCATAAAGAAATTATCTATACTTGTGATTTTTATTCATTTCTACTTTTATGCACATGTACTGAATTTTAAAAAATAAAAATAAAAAATCAAAGCCTCACGCATTACCTACAATAAAGAATATAATCCTTGTTAATTTCCATGAGAGGGAATCTTACACTAGAGCATCATTGTACTGAATTTACGACCTTGGCATGAGCCGCCTTCATCAATAGCAATTTATATGAAGCTCCATTCATCAATACTAGAACCACAGAATAAACCAATCCGCACCGTAGCCATCTTCATAACCTAAAAAGTATGAAAGTATCCTGGCAAAAACTTTTGATATGCACATCATTCGTTCAATTTTGCTCAAACTTTAAACAATCATCTTCTTAGTGTGAGTTATAATTGCTAACAAACATCAATAGTAACTTATGGAAAAGCTAGCATAACATTATAACTTGTGGCATGTATTACAAACTCATGAAAGAATGAATCTATTCATCAAAGTTAACTATACACTATAGTAGTCATACATTATATAAAAGTAGAACTCTCAACTGATTTACAACAATACTCTAACAGAGTCTAACAGACCCTAACTAATACAATTAGTCTAACATTCCCCTTCCAGTATCTGGCACAAACTGGTGGTAGCAACAACATTCATTTGATCCCGACATCAAGAAAAAGCTCTAAATGTCAATGGTTTGGTCAACATATTAGCCACCGGATCACACCCAGGAACAAAATTCACGCAAAGCTTATCACTCAGAACCCTTTTCACGAACAAAATGAATGTCCAACTCCACATGTTTCACTCTAGCATGCAGCTTAGGATTAGCAGCTAATGTAACACCCCTTACCCGTACCCAAGACCGGGACAAAGTGTGAGGTGTTACCAGACACATACTCAGACATTTCGGAAAGATGAGTTATAAAATTTCATTTCCAAATTCAAACTAATTGAACAAAATCATGTTGTCCCTATTATAGGCCTACGGGGCCCAAACCGTGCATGATTAGCGGTCAGAGACTAAACCGAGATCTATAGAAAATTTTAGTAAAATGCCTAGGGTTATGCCTTATACGCCCATGTAGAGGCAAAGCACACGTCCGTGTGCTTGGGGACACGCCCATGCCCCTCACCTATGTTGAATTATTTGATTTATTTTCCATTTTGAACTTACAGGGGTTTTCATACGGCCAAGCACACACCTGTGTCCTTGGCCCGTGTCCCTCACATGGCCTAGACATGGCTGTGTCCAAAAACCTGGACATTCTGTTTATGACATCATCACTCATTTGGGGGCACACGGGCACTCATTTGGGGGCACACGGCCAAGGCACATGCCCGTGTGCTAGGTCGTGTCCTCCACACGGTTGAGACACAAGGTCGTGTCTCTGCTCGCGTATTTACTACCATGCAAACTGACCTATAATTCCAAGTGCAGGGGACACACGACCATACCACACGCCCATGAGGCTAGCCGTGTGTCACACACGGCCTAGACACATGCCCGTATGCCTACCCATGTGGACCATTTTGAAGGCTATTTTTAAGCCTTTGGTCACCCTTAACCAACCATAAATACCACAATGGTTTTCGGACATTTATCAAGGTATAGTAGTACCCTTAAACTTTCTTGGCCAAGGTTATACACGTTACTATATTCTTATTTTAATCTATGATCATAATACCCTCTTTGTCTTAGGATTACTCTGTCAATTAATCACATTTTATAACTCATGACCTTTATGACCTAAACCATTCCCAATTGTTCTGGCCATCATTCTCATGTTCATTCATGGTGTAACTGTAACACCCCGAACCCGAGACCGACACCGGAGTCGAACACGAGGTGTTAACAGACTTTAAACCCCTTATAAAAAATTTCCCAGACATTGCCAATCTGCGTACTAGTCGCTTTAAAAATCATATCTTGAGTTTCACAACTCGAAAATCAGTTTCGTGATTTTCCCTGAAACTAGACTCATATGCCCATCTACATATTTTTTTCTAGAATTTTTGGTCGGGCCAATTAGTACAGTTTATTAGTCAAAGTCTCCCATGTTACAGGGATCGACTACACTGACCTTTGCGCATTACGACCTGGATATCTCCCTGCACAGAGATTCAATACTGATTCCGTTTGTTTCTATAGAAACTAGACTCAGAGAGGAATCTATACATATATGGTATGACTCCTAATTATCTCTGGTTAATTTATAATGAATTTCCAAAGTCGGAACAGGGAATCCAGAAACTGTTCTGGCCCTGTCTCACGAGAACCTGAATATCTCTTAACATACTGTCCGTATGATTGTTTCGTTACTTTCCTATGAAAGTAGATTCATCAAGGTTTGTTTACATAATTTATTCACTATTTAATTCCATTTCTACTATTTTTAGTGATTTTCCAAATCTACATCACTGCTGCTGTCAGCATCTGCCTTTGAGGTAGACTTTACCTATTTCATGGTTTCCATGATTCAACTAGCCCTTTTTGCATAAATAGCACAATTTATGATAGTGATTAACCATTCCTATGGCTAATCCTTGTCAAGCATATCCACACCGAATGATTATAACATTATACTCAAACACATATAAGCCATTTTCGCATGGCTATCCAAAATTATACAAGTCCAAAGGGTCCACGACCCACAACAAACGGGTAGTCCTATACATGCCATTTCGAAGTTCAACCAAAATTGTACCAAAAGGGGGGGCTTTGATAGTGTGGGCGACTTTGACTTCAAGATCCCGAGTCCGATAGCTGGAGAACCAAATCTATAAAACAGAGGAGCAATGAAACGGAGTAAGCAATTTATGCTTAGTAAGTTTTGAGCAAGGAATTCCAGCACAACAAAAGTATAGCATTCATATAGCTAAACGGATAATTTCATATGCACAAATTTACGATATCGTACTTGCTTCACATTATCAACCCTCATGTACATACACAAAAGATCAACTCAGCCAAAGGCCGGTAGCTCGTTTATCAACTGAGCGAATACTTATTTGTAAGGGCTCAACTAAATTCAAGCACATACGAAACATACCTCAATGTTGGGATGTTTCGGGAGTATTAACTGGAATTTTACAGCAAGTTCATTCATTCCCAAATCACGTACCTTCGGAATTTAACCGGATATAGCTCCTCGTTCAAATGCCTTCGGGACATAGCCCGGTTATAGTAACTCGCACAAATGCCTTCGGGACTTAACCCGGATTTAGTAACTCGCACAAATGCCTTCGGGCTTAGCCCGGAATTAGTATCTTGCACAAATGCCTTCGGGCTTAGCCCGGAATTAGTATCTCGCACAAATGCCTTCGGATCTTAGTCCGGATATTGTCACTTAGCACAAGCCTTCGGGACTTAGCCCGGACATCATTCAAATAACCATGCACATTTAACAATAAATCATGGCCCATTCGTATTTCATTTTCGTTAGCAAAACTTAAACACAAGACATTTATCATTCTTGCAAATTCGGCTCAATAGCCACACAAAGAGCATGATTTTAATTTGCTTAAAACATGATCTAATCACATCATAATTTATGTAACACCCCAAACCCGAAACCGTCATCGGGGTCGAACACGAGGTGTTGACTGGCTTTACCCTCTTACAAAATTTATTTTCCAGACACTGCCCAATCTGTGTACTAGTCGTTTTAAAATTCATATCTTGAGTTTCGTAACTCGAAAATCAGTTTCGTAATTTTTCCCAGAAACTAGACTCATGTGCCCATCTATGTATTTTTTTCTAGAATTTTTGGTTGGGCCAATTAGTACAGTTTATTAGTCAAAGTTCCCCAAGTTGCAGGGGTCGACTACACTGACCTTTGCCCATTACGACTGGGATATCTCCCTGCACGGGGCTTCAATACTGTTGCCGTTTGTTTCTATGGAAACTAGACTCAGAGAGGAATCTGCACATATATGGTACGACCCCTAATTATCTCTGGTTAATTTATAATGAATTTCCAAAGTTGGAGCAGGGAATCCAGAAACCGTTCTGGCCCTGTCCCACTAAAATCTGATTATCTCTTAATATACTGCCCATATGATCTTTTCGTTACTTCCTCATGAAAACAGACTCATCGAGCTTCGATTACATAATTTATTCATCAATTAATTCCACTCCTACTATTTTTAGTGATTTTCAATCTCATGACACTGCTGCTGCCAGCATCTGTTACGAAAGTAACTAGGTCCATTTCATGCCTACCCTCGATCCAACTCAATCGAACATTCGTGCCATTTTCGCATTGCTTAAAGTTTACATGCCATAATTCAAACACAACGTACTAGCTTATACATGCCAAAATGATCTTCTAAGCACACTAAGAAGAAAGTACCAAAACTAGCTATCTGGTGTGATGACTTCGTTGACGGCCCGACCCCGTAAAAATTGATGAGTCCAAGCAACCTATAATGGGTGACAAGGAAACACCGGGTGAGTTTATAACTCAGTAAGTCATAAGCAATGCTCTACTATACATCAATAACATTATCACAAGAGGAATAAAATGGAATGAGACAATTTACTCCATCCATACCGAACCATACCATAGTTCCACCAACCTACCGATTCAATTTCATATCAATTCATGCCTTCACAATTCATATACTCATCAATAGGACATTGAAGCATTTTCATAAATCAATTTATTTTCGTTACAATCAAACCACAAAACGGCCTTTCACCCATCCTACGATAAATTTTTATGTACGTGACTTCAAGTATAGTTGTCACATAGGTTCAACTTACCGAGCTCAACACCAAGTATACGCATAGCATATATTAGCCATGTCCTCAAGACACTTACCCGATCCGCTGTCCGCGATCAGCTCAATAGTGTCGCACACATAGTGTCCATAATGATTCACGAATGTATATTGAGCCCGCACACTCAGTGCTATATAATCAACTCGCACATTTAGTGCCACGTAATCAAATCGCACACTTAGTGCTACATAGTCAAACCCGCACACTTAGTGCCGCATGGTCAATTCGCACACTTAGTGCATCATATTATTTCGCACACTTAGTGCAACAAAGTAGAATCGCACACTTAGTGCTGTACAATTTAATCCCGCGCACTTAGCACCAATCTCATGGTCATAAATGGTTATCCCGCACATTTAGTGCCGAGATCAACAACTCATTACATCTCACCTCATTTATTTCATTCAACAATTTCATCATCACATACGTACATGCATATATATATGTACATTTATTCATTCCATTCAGCATCAATACACAACATTATGACCATTGAAATAATACCAACTACATGCTTAATGACTTACCTCGTGTTGGGTAAGACGGTTCCAACTCGGCTACTCGATAACCTTTTCTTTGCCTTTGCTCGATTCACCTCCTTTAGCTCCTTGAGCTATATCAATAATTTAACTAGTTTAACCACCTTGCTAAATATTTACAATCCAATCTCACATGTACATGTATGTTAGTATATTCGGCTAATAATCTCATGCAACTACCAAAGCCGAATCAACTAAATATACTTATGTATACACACATATATCATCATCGAAATCACCTAAGCTTAGACATCGATTTTTAATTTCAAGTAAGTTGCCGAATGCAACCTTACTAAATTCTCATGGATTCAATATACCATTACCATGAAATCAACAACCAAATTCATAGACAATTTAGGAAAATCACATTACAATTCTCATATTCAAGCAAAGACCATGGCCGAATGCACATATGACCTCATAACAAAAATATTGAACCTTTGGTTGCCCAATTAGCTTAACATCCATCAAATTTTTAAATCAAGAAGCTCACCTCATCTATAATCAACTCTCAATGCCCTAAGGCATCAAAACAACATCAAAGAAATACAACCATCCATGGCCGAATGTCCTAGCCGAATTGTTTTAACCATGAGTAACATAACAAGCATAGATCGTGTTTATGGATATACCGTGGCCGATTCAAGCTAATCACCTCCAAAATCATCAACCATTTTCGTTGCATATAACATATATAAACATGAATAAGTTTCATATAATCCCTTAACACATTAATTTCTTTCATCAACAACCTTTTCCTTGAACACTTTCTCATGACCGATTGCTCATGTTATCAACAAGATTCAAAGTTTAAACATGGGCTATTTAAAACATGCATGCATCTCAAAGACAACATCAAACATACCTTAGTCTAACCACCACCATAGCCGATTTTTCTCAAGCCTTTTTCCCCTTCCTTTCTTTCCTCTATTCGGCCAAGGATGTTTAAGAATGAACTCTTTTTTTTTTTTTTTGTTTTCTTTCTTCAATTCACGGCAACAAGGGGGGGTGAGACCATGTACTTTTTTTTTTTCTCCATCACCCTTCTTTCATTATTTAATCACCATGCTTATTATTTTATTATTCTTAACATGCATCACTAGCATAACATGTTGGAGACATGTTTCCACCTATAGCATGGCCGGCCACTACATATTAGGGAGGGGGAATTTGACATGCAAGTCCCCTTTTTCTTCCACATGCACTAATAGGTCCTCATGCATTGACCTATCACATTTTAAAATTTTCTCATATAAGTCCTATTGACTAAATTCACATGCAATCGACTAAATCGAAGCTTGAAATTTTTACACATTCATGATTACATATTCTAGACAATAAACATCACATTCAAACCTTTCGGTGACTCGGTTTAGCGGTCCCGAAACCACTTCCCGGCTAGGGTCAATTTTGGGCTGTCACAACTCTCCCTCACTTAAGAAATTTTCGTCCTCGAAAATCTTACCAGTAAATAGGTTTGGATATCGTTCCTTCATCGAGCTCTCGGGTTCCCAGGTTGCTTCCTCGATCCCGTGTTTGAGCCACAACACCTTAACCAACGGAACCCTTTTGTTTCGCAACTCTTTCACCTCACGAGCTAGGATACGTATCGGTTCTTCTTCATAACTCATATCGGCTTGAATTTCAACCTCTGATGGGCTAATTATATGCGACGGATCAGATCGATAGCGTCGAAGCATCGAAACATGAAAGACATCGTGAATCTTTTCAAGCTCAGGGGCAAAATCAATCTATACGCAACTGGCCCCACTCGTTCGGAGATTTCGTACGGCCCAATGAATCTCGGCTCAACTTGCCCTTACGGCCAAACCTAAGTACCTTTTCCAAGGCGAAACTTTAAGGAACACTTTATCTCCCACCTGATATTCAATGTCCTTCCGTTTCAGATCCGCATACGATTTCTGACGATCTGTGGCTGCCTTCAAACTTTCACGGATTACTTTTACTTTCTGTTCAGCATCTTTAATCAAATCAACTCCGAAAATTTTACTTTCACCAAGCTCGGTCCAAAACAATGGTGTACGGCATTTACGACCGTACAAAGCCTCGTAAGGTGCCATCTTAATACTTGATTGAAAACTATTGTTGTAAGCGAATTCAATCAAAGGTACATACCGTTCCCATGAACCACTAAACTCAAGGATGCAGCATCTCAGCATATCCTCGAGTATCTGAATTATCCGCTCGGATTGACCATCGGTTTGGGGATGAAAAGCGGTGCTAAAATGCAGCTGGGTACCCAAAGCTTCTTGCAATTTCTTCCAAAATCGCGAGGTGAATCTCGGATCTCTATCCGACACGATAGAAATAGGTACTCCATGTAATCTCACAATCTGAGAAACATACAACTCGGCTAGTTTATCCAATGAGAAATCCGTACGCACGGGGATAAAGTGAGCCGACTTAGTCAGCCTATCAACAACAACCCAAATCGCATCCTTCTTACTTGCGGACAATGGCAGTCCGGACACAAAGTCCATTGTGACTCGGTCCCATTTCCACTCGGGTATCATGATCGGCTGAAGTAACCCTGAAGGCACTTGATGTTCCGCTTTCACTTGCTGACATATTAAACATCTCGAAACAAAGTCGGAGATGTCTCGCTTCATACCATGCCACCAAAATCGACGTTTCAAGTCGTTGTACATTTTCGTGCTCCCCGGGTGAATTGACATTCGGCTACAATGGGCTTCGTTCAGGATCATCGGAATGAGTTCCGAATTCCTTGGAACGCACAAACGACTTCTAAACCTCAAACAACCATCATCATCAATCTGAAACTCCGATTCCTTGTTTGGAACACACTCAGCTCGTTTTGCAACTAATTCATCATCGACTTTCTGAGCTTCATGAATTTGATGAGTCAATAATGGTTTGGCTTTTAATTCAGCTACTAACACATTGTCAGGTAGAACAGACAAGTGTACATTCATCGCTCGCAAAGCAAACAGTGATTTCCGGCTTAAGGCGTCCGCAACCACATTAGCCTTTCCCGGGTGGTAATCAATGACAAGCTCATAATCCTTCAACAATTCAAGCCAACGTCTTTGTCGCAGATTCAAGTCCCGTTGAGTCATCAAATATTTGAGACTTTTGTGATCCGAAAACACATGGCACTTCTCACCAAACAAATAATGTCGCCATATTTTCAATGCAAACACAATGGCGGCTAGTTCGAGATCATGGGTCGGATAATTTCTCTCGTGTGGCTTCAATTGTCTCGACGCATAGGCCACAACTCGACCTTCTTGCATCAATACACAACCCAACCCGAGTAGGGATGCGTCACTATAAACGACAAACTCTTTACCCGATTCGGGTTGCACCAAAATTGGAGCTTTAGTCAGATGAGTTTTCAGTTGATCGAAGCTTTTCTGACATTTCTCCGTCCATTCGAACTTAACATCCTTCTGAAGTAGCTTCGTCATTGGTGTGGCTATCATCGAGAAACCTTTGACAAATCGTCGGTAATAACCGGCGAGCCCTAGAAAGCTCCGGACTTCGGTAACGTTTCTCGGAGGCTTCCAGTTAAGTATGGCTGAAATTTTGCTCGGGTCAACCCGAATACCCAATGCGGATACACATGACCAAGAAGCTAACCTCTCTTAGCCAGAACTCACACTTACTGAACTTAGCATATAACTGCTTATCCGCAAAATTTGCATCACTAGCCTCAGATGCTCAGCATGTTCGGCCTCATCTCTTGAATAGACCAAGATGTCATCAATAAACACAACTACGAACCGATCCAGTACGGCTAAGATCCGATTCATCAATCCATAAACCCAGGGGCATTAGTGAGCCCAAACTCAGTC
>NW_024403338.1:0-15950 GCF_007990345.1 Gossypium hirsutum | reverse complement strand
TTTCTTGCCAGTCTAGTTTTCGATCATAGTTTTCCATTTAAGAAAAACTCTAAGCACTTCATCCTTAGTTCTCATGGTATACACCCAAACTCTTCTGGAAAAAGACATCAACAAAAGTAACAAAGTAGTGTTTTCCTCCCAATGAAGGTGTCTTGGAAGGCCCACACATCTGAGTGAACATATTTCTAAAATACCTTTTGTATTATGGATAGCAGTGCCGAATTTCACTCTCTTTTTGCTTTCCCAGAACACAATGCTCGCAAAATTTTAATTTGCAAGCCTTTGCACCTTTCAACAATCCTGCTTGCCAAGAATTTGCAAAGATTTTTTGCTGGCACGTCCCAACTTCATATGCACAACTGTATTGAGTCCAATTCTTTGTTGCCGGAAGCTGCAGCGACTGCTCCAATAACTGTACTACCTTGGTAGTAATACAAGTTATTTTTCCTGATGCCCTTCAATATCACAAGTGCGCAGATGTCACTTTCAAACCCCATCTCTCATAGTAACAACTGAACCATTGGATTCCAAGGCTCCCAATGAGATGAGATTTTTCTTCAAACTGGGCACGTACCGAACATCAGTCAGAACTCTGGTTGATCCATCTTTATTCTTTAATTGGATTGAACCTATCCCAACAGTTTTACAGGCATTGTCATTGCCCATATAAAAACTCATCCATTTAGTTCTACTAAATCAGAGAACCACTCCCGGTTAGAGGACATATGATAGGTACAACCCGAATCCAATATCCACTCATCTGAATGGAACGACGATGATGATGCAACCAGTGATAGTTCAGAGTCACTGGTATCATGCTTTGCAACACAAGCATCTACAGCAGCTTTTCCCTTATTCTTCAGCTTTGGAAAATTTTTCTTCCAATGGCCTTTCTCATGACAAAAGCACATTCATCTTTCCGAGTCTGGACTTTGACTTTGATCTCCCCTTTTGAGTTTTCTTTCGAGTGTATGAACGACCTCGGACTACTAAAGCTTCTGTATCTCTGATTGAGTTTTTCTGTTTGTCCTTCTTTCTCTGTTCATAACTGTATAAGGCCGCACAGACTTCGCTCAGAGATATATCACTCCTGCCATGAAGTAGAGTAGTTTTCTAGGAACTCAAACTCCTCAAGAAGTGACCCCAACAGCATCAAAGCCAAATCTTCATCTTTGAATGCCTCATCCATATTCAGCAAATCAGTGACTAACTGATTAAATTTGGTGGTGTGATCATTCATTGTGGTACTTGGGACGTATGTGAAGCGAAACAGTCTTTTCTTCAAGTGGAGCTTATTTTGACTGTTTTTCTTCAAAAATTCTTCAGTGCCACCCACAACTTATTTGCAGAGTCTCCTTTGAAAAAGATACCTCTCTCTCGGAAAGCATGATCGAATTGTGCCACATGCCAACCGATGATCGCCTTCCAATCTTTCTCCTGTAATCATTGGTTTCTCTTCATCATGCAATGTCTAGACCCTGCTGAAAAGGGCATCTAGAACCTCACTTTGCCACATACCAAAATGGCCTGTGCCATCAAGATCTCCACAGCCAATCTTGCATTTGCAATTGTCGGTCTTGTCCACATGGATGATGTTGAAGCTCCTACACCGACCGTTTTCTCCATAATCTTTCATATACTAAGGAAATCTTTTCTGATATGGAAGATCAGTTTAAACTGCAACCACAGAGCATACTACGATTAACCTTCGGCTCTGATACCACTTGTTGTTCCAATAGGGTCGGAAGCGTGTAAATTATTGTACTAAAAATCACACAAAGTTCAATTCCCAGGGAAGAGAGGTGGATCACAAGGATCACTTAAATACCAAGTCTTTCCTTAGTCAGAATATTCCTTCTAACGTAATTTAATAGCACAATTAAATACTACTATTATACCCTCAAATATTGAAAGAAAAATAGGACAAAAAGAACACAAGAGTTTTAACGAGGTTCGGTAAATTATACCTACGTCCTCGGGCACTAACACTAGATGATAACTTTACTATCTCCAAATATTACTAACAAATAGAATTCCTTAAGAATTCTCAAATGGGAGAAGAGAGAAAACTAAGAGAGAAAGATTGGTTGGGATGGTGTAAATGAGAAATGGTTAGGCCTATTTATAGTTGAGGTTCAGGGACTAACTTGCAAATAGCCTAAAAAATTAGGGACCAAAATTGCAATTATCCCATTCAATTTTAAACAACTTGCCTACCATTTTTTTCTTTCAGTGCCACTTGCACCTCCCATTTTTTTGACTTTTCAACACCCCTTTTAATTTGACTTTCAACACTCTTCACTTCCATCAAGAACGGTGAAATATATATTTAAATAAATAAATATTCAATTATTCCCCTAAAATACAATAACTCCTAATGTTTATTTATTAATGATTTTAAATAAAAGGATAATTTTAATTTTTATTGATTAATTATTGTTTTATTCATTTTTGTTAACATTTTTTTGTACTAATAATTAAAATATCTTCAAGACATATTAAAATAAAATAAAATAAAGTCCAAATTTTTGAAACCCAAAATAAGCTACCAGAAATAAATCTACTCAAACCAATTAAAATATTTGAGGGATGAAACCTCACTTGATAAAATACTATCATGGAATCATTATAAGATAATTTAAGGATTTCCAAATTGCTGAAGGTAGATGATAGAGGTACTGCAAGAATTTTTTTTTTTCTATCGTTAGAGCCTTAATTTATAATATCAATTGATCATAGAGATGAAAAGCAACAAATCCGTTATTCCATTGTAGGATAAATCAAGATTCTTCATTCTTCAAAAGGAAGAAATAAAGAGACATCCAAATACAATGAATCTCCCAATACCATGGATGTTTGAAAGAAAAAGAGAGTCCTTTCACTCGTCTAGTGGTATTATGGCATTCATGTATTTCCAGTGACACAATTAGACCTTTCTCGATTATCCAGTCGCTAACATTGGAAAAATAATTGAGTTGTAAGAGAGCAACTCTCCCCTGCTCCCAGCACCCGTAGGTCTGACGCCACCCTTGTATGAAAAACAGTGGTGCAGTTAGCAATATCCATAATAGTTAAGATCCATCATCTCAATACGATCAAATCCACTCAGCTGCTACCTTCCAGCATTTGGATGAACCAAAACCTGAAGCTTTATACACAAATGTGATTCTCAATCTTCCCAATGTGAAAACCTTTGTATGTGCGAACACCTAAACGTGCGAATCCTATGTGTAAACCCTTAGTGAATATGTGCAACCCTATAATAAGTGGATTAACTAAAAACAGAGTCAAGAACTTTTTCTCTCGGCAAGTTGGAAGCAAATTCACAATGGAAATTTTCCGAAGCACAGTAATCATCAATTTCCTTTTTTAGTAATTATAAAGACACTTATTTACTTTTGGAAAAGAGCAATAAATTCTCAGTGTACATATTTTAAGAATTAATTTATAATAAAATTTTTGTTTTGCACATCAGTATCTTCTTTTTCTTTTCCTTTTAATGATATAGCAAAGTGAAAGCTCTTACTTAAGTAGAACAAACTTGTCAATGGAACAGCATCAAGTGCAGCATACTTATCATATTCACCTTCCAAAATTTGCAATTCAACAATTTAAGGCTTTGCACCAGCACCTGACCTGTAAAAAATGTGGCCGGTGACCTGTCCTGACCACTTTGAGCTAAATGGAGTTGCTTTTGATATAGTACTAGTATGTATTACATGGCAGGTGCTGATACAGAGCCTTAAATAGCAGAACTGAAATTTTTGAAAGTTGAGTATAGTGAGTATATGCTGCATCAAATGCTAGTGGTGGAGTTGCCTTTAGCCGTTTACCTGCTTTAATTTTAAGCTTTTTAGTTTTAAATCTGCTGGACGTATTTAATTTCTTATAATGTTCAACATGTTGTACATTTTTCATTAGCCATTCAAACTGTTATGGATGATTCTACGTACTACAGAAGTTATATATTTAATCTACTAACTTTCAATTTTTTATTTATTTAAAATAAGAATTTATACTAAAGTATACAAATCACATATACATAATCCATCATCCACTCAGAATTAAGACATGTCACGTTATAAACGTCATCAGTGAATAAATTCATAAAAAATTTTAGGATCTATTCTACTTAAATCTTGTCCTATATATTTTTAGTCTAGTTAATCACATATATATCTTTTCTTTCTTGGAGTCATCCACTACGGTACTCGAGAAAATGAATCCTCCCAATTTTTAGTGTCTTTTTTATGTATATTTTTAGTGTCTTTTTTTATGTATTTTTTTTAAAATTTATATAAAAAAATTAATACAGGCGGGCCGGACTCGGATTTTAACATTTTATCCAAATCAAATTTGGGCATAATTTCAGGCCAATTTTTCTAGCCTAGCGATGGACATCTCTACACACAACCCATATATATTATCAGTACATACAAAACATATTGAATCCGTGTGGATGGCTTCAAAGTTCCCTTCCTTTGTTATAGAATTCCCAAAAACTTCTCATTTGAACTTCTCTCCTCCTTGTAGACAAAACCTACAACCAATCAAAACGGAATATATATATATATAATATATGTATGTATGTCAAGTTCATTTCAACATTGTAGCATTACCCCCTCGCACTCAACTTAAACATTAGTAGGATATGATCAAAATGGAGAAACATAAACCTACTGCCGACCAATTCGCATTTTCTTCCGATCACGGTCCTCGTACTGCGGATTCCGCTTGTTTCTTACGATCATTGGCATCAGCACTCGGACACTTACAACGTAAGTTGGCAGGACAAGGTCGTTAGCATTAGGTTTCATTCCTAGGCTTGGTTAATGGGTCATTATAGCATTTCATAGCTTCACCATGTCCTAACACTAGGTTTTACCATTTTTAATGAGATGAGCTGAAATGACTTACCACAACATTAACAGGATGTTCAGAAGGGCTTACTAGATCTACAATCAGTAGTTGTTCAATGGCTTTGAACCCGAGCAACGATTTGCTCAGCTTCTTTCCGGTGTGGAAAAGTCAACCTAGAAGTGTAAGTGACTCGACCAACACGAACGGTGGCTTTGAACCTCGAAGCATGCGCAAACCCTTCGTTGAAGCTGTGGTAAACAGGGAGACCGACCCCGCATCTCTCAGAATATTCTTGCTAACGATTCTTATGCAAATGCTCTGTTAATCCTAAACAAAACAAAGAAAAAATCAAATGATATTAACATCCCGCATCGATTACTAGTAATTAAACACGAACTGTTTACAAACAAATTCTTCTCTTTTTTCTATTATCACATTACAAGTGTTCAGAACATTGGTGGGAATTCCCATGCAAGTAGTGGGAAACTCCTTCATATCTAAGGGCTGAGAAGATGACACCTGTTTATAGGCAAATTGTCATTTAAATGATTTCTTTGTAAAGAAGTTCATAGATACTCCGGCCGCAGTCAACGGTGTCGAAATATTAAAAAATACCCTCGTTTTACCTCTCTGAACCTCCTAATAACATGCACCATATTAGATTCTAGAAAATCTTAATAATGATGTGCAGATTTAGGTTTCAAACAGAGATTTTCTATCACTATTCCGATGTTTTTAACGACTTTCAACCACCAAAATCCCGTTCCCTTGCTTGTTCCGGCATGTTGACACCAGTACGAGGGACTTTCCGGTGAGTCTGTGGCTTTAAATACAACAAAGAAGGTATGATAAGACCAAGAGGATTAAACTGAACAGAATTTTCTGATATAATTATATATTTATTAATTCATTTGTTTTTGCTTCGGTTTCTTTTGAATATTAAGCTACATTCATACTGCATGCAGCAGCGAAACTAGGAGGTCGGGCAGCCTCCTAAAATGAATTTTTTTAATACCACTTCTAAATTTTTAAAATTTTAAATTACTAAAATCATGAGCTCTTAAAATTTTATATTAAAAATGTGAAATTATATTTTTTATTATAAAACTTTTTGAAATCTTACGAGGTTAACATTGTAAATATCATATTATGAAATTTGAATTACGATTTTTATTATTATTATTCTCAAATAATATATATATAAAAAAATTATTTGATACAAAAGAAATTTATATGTGTGAGGTTATCTTTCTAGAAACTACTTGAAATTCCTTTGAAAATCATCTTTCTCTTCGTCGATCACCACCGCCTTAACGAAACCCCGATCATGTCAACTGTTAGACTATTGGATACCTACAATCTTTGACTTTTCAAAGATGAATAGTGGCAGAAAGTTGGCACCGAAAGGCACCGAAAGTAGAAAGTAAGATTAGTTGGCATGGGATAATTGCAATTTTGGTCCCTAATTGTATAGGGACATTGCAAGTTGATCCTTAAACCTCAACTATAAATAGGCCTAACCATTTCTTACTTTCTTCATCCCACACTTGCCATTCTCTACTTAAGGCAATTGTTCTCTCTCCCTATTTGTAAACTTTCACTTGTATTTTTGGAGTGAAATATATTTGGTAGTGCCCGAGGACGTAGGCAAAATTTGCTGAACCTCGTTAAAATTCTAGTGTTCTTTATTTTTGTTCTGCATATTTTGCAAGTGTCATTGTAGTGATTTATTGTGCTATTAAATTACGATAGAGGGATATTCTGGCTAGGAAAGATCTGGTATGTAAGCGATCCTCGTGATCCACCTCTCTTTCCTGGGAATTGAACTTAGTGTGATTTTTCAGTACAATAATTTTACTCTTTCACACGCTTCCGCGCAACAATTGGTACCAGAGCCAGGTTCGTACTTGGGGAATACGACCGTTTACGGTACTATTCACGTATACGGCACTATTCACGTATACAGTACTATTCACGTATACGGCACTATTCACGTATACGGTACTGTTCACGTATACAGTAGTTGGGATTGAGGAGAAAAATGGCAGCAGCATCGTCATCAGCAAGGACTACTGTGACAAATGCAAAATTTGAAGTAGAGAAATTTGACGGTACCAATAATTTTGGTATGTGGCAGTGTGAGATCCTGGATGTCTTATGTCAGCAAGAGCTGGATATAACCCTTGAAGAAAAACCTGACAAGATGGATGACAAGGAGTGGGCCAAGATCAATAGACAGGCGTGTGGTACAATCCGCCTATGTTTGGCCAAAGAGCAGAAGTACTCCGTCATGAGGGAGACATCAGCGAAGAAGCTGTGGGATACATTGGAAGAAAAGTTTCTAACGAAAAGTCTTGAAAATAGGCTTTATATGAAAAAGAAACTTTTTTGGTTCACGTATGCACCCGGTATGTCGATGAATGACCATGTGAACTCATTCAATAAAATTTTAGCAGACTTGCTAAATTTGGATGAGAAATTTGAAGATGAAGACAAGGCATTATTGTTGTTGAATTCCCTTCCTGATGAATATGATCATCTTACCACCACATTGCTTCATGGGAAAGATTCAATCACATTTGATGCAGTCTGTAGTGCGTTGTATAGATCTGAGACTCGAAAGAAAGATAAAAGAGATCACAGAGATACAACTGCAGAAGTCTTAACAGTAAGAGGTCGTTCACACAGCAGCAAACCTGGTAGAAGGGGTAAGTCCAAAGGGAGACCCGCCAAAGATGAATGTGCCTTTTGTCGTGAGAAAGGGCATTGGAAAAAGAATTGTCCTAAGTTACAAAAGGGCAAGTCTATTTCTAATGCATGTGTAGCGGAGCATGATGAGGAGTCAGACTTTAGCTTGGTTGGCATGGCAATGGCATGTCAAACGGATGAGTGGATATTGGATTCGGGATGTACTTACCATATGTGTCCTAATAAGGACTGGTTTTCTAGTCTTGAAGACTAGAAGGTGGAGTTGTTTTTATGGGAAATGATAGTGCCTGTAAGACAATGGGTGTAGGTACAATCAAATTGAAGAACCATGACGGCTCAATCCAAGTTCTGACAGATGTTCGCTATGTACCCAGCTTGAAGAAAAATCTCATCTCATTAGGGGCCCTAGAATCTAAAGGGCTCACAATCACTTTGAGAGATGGATTGCTAAAGGTAGTAGCTGGGGTATTGACGGTGATGAAAGGCACTAGAAGAAATAACTTGTACTATTTAAATGGAAGTACAGTTATTGGATCAACATCAACAGCTTCTGCGAAAGATGCAGATTCAGAGGCTACCAGGTTATGGCATAGGCGATTGGGACATGCTGGTGAAAAAGCTTTGCAGACTTTGGCGAAGCAAGGCTTGTTGAAAGGTGCAAATTCTTGCAAATTGGAATTCTGTGAACATTGTGTTCTGGGCAAGCAGACGAGGGTAAAATTTGGTTCAGCAATTCACAATACGAAAGGAATTCTGGACTATGTTCACAGTGATGTGTGGGACCTACCAAAGTGGCTTCTTTGGGAGGTATGCACTATTTTGTCACTTTTCTTGATGATTATTCAAGAAAAGTATGGGTGTATCTAATGAAAAGAAAAAATAAAGTTTTGGATGCATTTCTGAAGTGGAAGAAGATGGTGGAGACTCAGACAGGTCGAAAGGTCAAACGACTTCGATCAGATAATGGTACTAAGTACAAAATGATCCATTTCTACAAGTATGTCAAGATGAGGGCATTGTGCGACACTTCACTGTTCGAGATACACACAGCAGAATGGGGTGACAGAACGCATAAATCGGACTATACTGGAGAAAGTTCGATGTATGTTGTCCAATGCTGGATTGGGCAAGGAATTTTGGGCTGGGGCAGTTACATATGCGTGCCATCTAATTAACCGATTGCCATCAGCTGCAATAAATGGAAAAACTCCTATGGAGATGTGGACTGGTAAACCTGCTACTGATTATGATTCTTTACATGTTTTTGGTTCCACTGCATATTATCATGTAAAAGAATCTAAGTTAGACCCAAGAGCAAAGAAAGCATTATTCATGGGTATAACTGGTGGTGTAAAAGGATACCGTCTCTGGTGTCCTGATACAAGGAAGATTGTTTTCAGTAGAGATGTAACTTTTGATGAATCAACCATGATGAAGAACGAGGATTCACAAAAGGATGACAAAACCAGTAGTACTTTGCAGCAGGTGGAGTTTGAAAAGGTTAATGATGATCCAGCTAATATTGAAAGAACAAATGATGAAGAAGTTTCAACCCAAGAACTTCTACAGCAACAAGATTCAATTGCATATAGGAGGCCAAGAAGAGAGATTCGTAAGCCTGCTCGCTTTGACGATATGGTGGCCTATGCACTTCCAATTGCAGATGATGATGTTCCTTCCACTTACACAGAAGCAATAAGTAACTCTGATGGTGTAAAGTGGAAGCAAGCTATGAATGAAGAAATGCAGTCTCTTCATAAAAATAGGACTTGGGAGTTGGTGAGACTGCCCAAGGGAAAGAAGGCAATTGGATGCAAATGGGTATATGCAAAGAAGGAAGGATTTCCTGGTAAAAATGAAATTCGATACAAGGCTAGATTGGTAGCAAAGGGTTACGCTCAGAAAGAAGGAATAGACTACAATGAAGTGTTTTCTCCAGTTGTGAAGCATTCGTCTATTCGGATTTTGCTAGCCTTGGTTGCGCAATATGATCTTGAACTAGTTCAGCTTGATGTGAAGACCGCGTTTTTACACGGTGATTTGGAAGAGGAAATCTATATGACTCAGCCAGATGGATTCAAGGTTGCTGGAAAAGAAAATTGGGTTTGCAAACTGACAAAGTCGCTTTATGGATTGAAGCAATCTCCGAGGCAGTGGTACAAGCGATTTGATCAGTTCATGAAAGGGCAAAGGTACACAAGAAGTAAATTTGATCATTGCGTGTATTTTCAGAAGCTACAAGAAGGAACTTTTATATACTTGCTCTTATATGTTGATGATATGCTAATAGCATCTAAGAGCAAAGTTGAGATTGAAAGATTGAGGACTCAACTCAATCTCGAGTTTGAGATGAAAGATCTAGGAGAAGCTAAAAAGATTCTCGGCATGGAAATATGTAGAGATAGAGCTCATGGCAGAGTTAGCTTGTCTCAGAAGCAGTATTTGAAGAAAGTACTACAGCAGTTTGGCATGAACGAGCAGACCAAACCTGTAAGTACCCCGTTGGCTTCTCATTTCAAGCTTTCTGCACAACTATCTCCTTCGACGAATACGGAACGAGAATACATGTTGCAAGTTCCGTATTCTAATGCAGTGGGTAGCTTGATGTATGCAATGGTGTGTACAAGACCCGACATTTCACAGGCAGTTAGTATAGTGAGCAGGTATATGCATAATCCTGGAAAAGGACATTGGCAAGCTGTGAAATGGATTCTACGGTATATTCAGAAGACCGTGGATGTTGGATTACTGTTCAAGCAGGATAATACACTTGGTAAAGGTGTTATTGGGTACGTTGATTCTGACTATGCCGGTGATTTGGACAAGCGAAGATCAACCACCGGTTATGTGTTTACACTTGCTGGAGGACCAATAAGTTGGAAGTCTACACTACAGTCTACAGTTGCATTGTCAACCACAGAAGTCGAATACATGGCTGTAACAGAGGCTGTAAAGGAGGCTATTTGGTTACAAGGTATGGCTAAAACCTTGGGGTTGGTTCAGGAGCATATTAACGTGTATTGTGATAGTCAAAGTCTATTCATTTAGCAAAGAATCAAGTCTATCATGCACGTACAAAACATATCGACGTACGATTCCATTTTGTGCGGGAAATTATTGAAGAGGGGAAAATTTGTCTTCAGAAGATCAAGACTGCAGATAATCCCGCAGATATGATGACCAAGGTGGTAACAACAACAAGTTCGAACATTGTTTGAACTTGATCAATATCCTGCAAGTTTAACAGTTGAAGAAGGCACTATCAAGTATTGTTGTCAAAGGTAGAAAGAATTGTGTGAAGATAAGATTATCCTAATCAAATCTTCAAGGTGGAGATTATTGGATACCTACAATCTTTGACTTTTCAAAGATGAATAGTGGCAGAAAGTTGGCACCGAAAGGACCGAAAGTAGAAAGTAAGATTAGTTGGCATGGGATAATTGCAATTTTGGTCCCTAATTGTATAGGGACATTGCAAGTTGATCCTTAAACCTCAACTATAAATAGGCCTAACCATTTCTTACTTTCTTCATCCACACTTGCCATTCTCTACTTAAGGCAATTGTTCTCTCTCCCTATTTGTAAACTTTCACTTGTATTTTTGGAGTGAAATATATTTGGTAGTGCCCGAGGACGTAGGCAAAATTTGCTGAACCTCGTTAAATTCTAGTGTTCTTTATTTTTGTTCTGCATATTTTGCAAGTGTCATTGTAGTGATTTATTGTGCTATTAAATTACGATAGAGGGATATTCTGGCTAGGAAAGATTGGTATGTAAGCGATCCTCGTGATCCACCTCTCTTTCCTGGAATTGAACTTAGTGTGATTTTTCAGTACAATAATTTTACTCTTTCACACCTTTTTTTTTTTTTTTTTTTTTTTTTTTTTTTTTTTTTTTTTTTTTTTTTTTTTTTTTTTTTTTTTTTTTTTTTTTTTATTTTTTTTTTTTTTTTTTTTTTTTTTTTTTTTTTTTTTTTTTTTTTTTTTTTATTATCTCTGATGATATTACCATACTGTTGATTCTCACTGATCATAATTTCATTGTTGAAATGTCACATCATAATTATTTAGCAATATAAAAAATATTGAATTGTGAAAAAAAATAATATATGTTTAGAGAAAAGAACTCTCTATGATGAATAAAATATTACCTACGGTGGACTTCGTTGTGGGAGCAAATCTTACAGGGTCAAACAGAGGTGTTGGTCGGGCAACAAAGAAGGTACAAAGGAGGTCGGATATACCACCAGAAATGGATGACTCAACGGTGGATGAGAATGGACAGAAGGTTCAAACTAAAGGCACAACAAAGGCATCTTACAGTCAACATTGATGGGTCTTCGTCGGGCTCCAACTCAACTAGATAAAATAGAGGATATTTTGAACTCCATGATGGGCATGTAATCACGGAGGTGGTGGATGGAGTTCCATCGATCAAATTTTCTGAATGAGTCCATAAATACATTGAAAGGAAGATGGCAAGGATCATTATCGTCGAACTTTTAGGAAGAAGAATAGGTTCAATGTTTTGTTCAATAAGATTTCAATGATGTGGAGTCCTAGAAACCAACCCATTCACCTCATGGATTTGGAAAATGACTATTACCTTGTTCATTTTCAAGACGAAGATGATTATAACAAGGTTCTGACAGGGGACCTTTGGTGATTTTTGGTCAATATTTAATTGTTGATGTTTTCGACGACTCAAAATAAAGTTGATATCCAAATTGTTAGGATAAGGTTCTCTGATTTGCCAGAAGGTTACTACTCACATTTCCTTCTTCGTGCTATTGGTCAAGCTATTGGACCGATAATTAAACTAGATGAGCATATAGACAACACACGAAGAGGAATGTTTGCTCATCCGGTTGTTTGTATTGATCTGAAGAAACGTTGGTTTCAAAAGTTAAAATAAATGGTCACACACAACATATGGAATATAAGTCACTACTGAATGTTTGCTTTAAGTGTGGTCTCTACAGGCATAGTGTACCGACTAAGAAATGGAATATGATTCATATACGGTAAATAGGACCCCTTCACTAAGAAATGGAACTGATCATAGTGTACCGATTTTCAAAAAGGTTTGTCTTCAACGTTGAGTGGAGGAGGAGTCCTATGGCCCTTTGATGTTAGTGGATCACCGATGGAGGAGGAAAGGCCGAAGAATGGGGGGTACGATGAACGAGGATGACGATAATTTGTTCGGAGGTTCTAGTTTTACTTCTCTAGACGAGAATCATGGAGGAATTGAATCTGAGATTCTTACCCATAATGAAGAGGTACAGTGGGTAATAATAAAGCACAAGATCATGTAACGAGATTATCTGGGGAAATAGGTACTTTTGTTGCCAAAAATAAGAAATTTCCAAAAAAGTCGATACAAAGGGTCAAAGGAAAGGAGATTGTTATTGGTAACGGGCCCAAAACCAGTTTCAAAGCACTGAAGCCCACTAATGGTAATGTTGGTTCATCATCCAAATTTGGTCAAGATAAATTCAAAGATGGGTCTAAGATGGGCCAAAAGGCTTCAGCTGGAAAGGAAGGACAACTTAGCTTTCAACCCGTACGTATTAATTCTAACTTGGATAAGGACAAACATAAAGCAGTACGGGTGTTTTCAAAAGGGGCTCTGGTACGACAATGGGCAAGGAAAATGGCTTCTTTCTTTTTGGGGTGATGAGTAATGATGGTGCTAGTTTAGGTCCACAAACCACGATGAAATGAAAGTTCACAGAAGAAACCATTGGACAGTGTTTCGATGATTCTATACCTATTAAGATGATATGACGGCATCAATAGAGGGATTGTTAGGGAAATAGAACGGGGTTTGGGATATCTAATATGGAGGATGATGTTTCATCCCTTGTGAAGGTAAGGGATGATGGAATCAATTGCACCGATAAGGTTAGCTACTGATTAGTTTTTGTTGTTATTGGTTGATGATAAAGCTTTGTTTTCTTTTGCTTTTATTTATACAAAGCTTTATTTTGGAATGTCAAGGAATTGGGCACGCTCGGTTCCATAATTTTGTGTCTGAATATAGAAAGTAATTTTTCCCATTTTTAATTTCATTGTTTGAGACTCAGATAAGTGGAATTCAAGTTGATGGAGTTATTGCCAAACTTGGTTTTCCAAATTCATTTCGAATTGAAGCTAATGGGTTTGCTGGGGGAGTTTGGGTTGTCTGGAATGAAAATATATTGATTGATATTTTGGAGCTACATCCCCAATGATTTATATGAGGTTCAAAGTAGGTAAGATTAGACCTGTCCGTGGGCTGGGCGGCCCGGGCCGGCCCGATGGCTCGCCCGAATATGGGAGGGTTCGGGTAAAATATAGGCCTGAAATATGGGTTGAGCAAAAAAACGAGGCTCGTTTAAAAAATGGGCGGGCTCGGGCTCAACTTTTTGGCCCGAGCCCAGCCCGGCAGACCCGAATATAATAAATATATATTTTTTATTTTTATTTTTTATTTTAATTTTAATTTAAAATACTTTAAATATATATATTATTTTTAAAATATTTTTTGTGTTTATTAAAATCGGGCCGGGCCGGGCTCAGGCTTATTATTTTTTTCTGGGCTGGGCCTGCGCAAAATTTTAGACCCGTATTTTGGGCCGAGCCGGGCCAGGGCCTAAGAGTCGAGACGAAATTTTTTTCGGGCCCGACCATGGACAGGTCTAGTAAGGATCCTCTAGTTTTTTGTGCTCAATGGTGTATGCTAGTCCATATCAGTAACAAGACGCAAACTTTTGCAATGTTTGGACTCTCATATGGAATCTATTATTGGGTCATGGGTTATAGTTGGGGATTTAAATTAAAGTCTATTGTCTTGGAAAGAGTGGGTGGCGCAACTATTGCGCGAGATGGATGCGGTCGGTGTCAACCCTAATTTGGGCTTAGGAGTTTGAGGGTATTTTCAAATTTTGGCTTAGATGAGTTTGGATTTCATAAGTTGGGTAATCGATAATGTTTTCAACAATGGTTTCATAAATTAAGTCAATTTTTGAAAAGATTTAAATGTCTTCAATTTTGAAATAGACTGATTTTGTAAAGTAGACAAAACTGGGAGTTTTCTCAAGCAAATAGACCGAAATTTTAAAATCACCGTAAAATCCCCCATTCCGAGCATGTTTCACGAAAATTTTCCCCCAAAAGCTAATGTGTCATTTTTGCTCTCCTCTTACTCTTCTAAGTGATTTGGAAATTTGATTCCTAAATCCCTTTGATTTCTAACATCTTTGAACCATCAATCTCTAGTAAAACCAGTAATCACCCAAAAATTACATCATCTTCTTCATCTTCTTCTGTAAACTGAAAAATATATCGGATTTTTCCTATAATTCATCACCTTTTTATTTAATATGTTTAAAATCAAGTAATTGTTTAATAAATTAATGAAATATGTGAAAATACATGAAATTATTAAAATGTGATTTTATGCTTGTTATATAGTTTTCATGCATAAAATGACTTATTTTATATTAGTTTGAGCATATTATATTTTAAGCTATAAAGTGAGTCATGCATGATTAAATTAAATAATAAAATATAAGTTATATTTAATAATTCATTTTAAATATTCATTAAAGGTTATTATTGTAATTAATTATTATGTTATTATATATTTGTCTTAAACATCTACTATTTTGGCAGTTGAAGTTTTCTTAATTGCAAACTTCCAATTGAGCCAATAACCATTTGGCTGCCATGGTGATTAAGTATTTTTTTTATTAACAGGTTAAGAGTTAAAGCCAATTTCCCGAGATTTGCTGTGACCGAATTTAGTCTAGTTTGGTGCACTAATGACAGATAAGCAGAATCAGCAATTTCTCATTCATGTCGACCATCTTGAAGAAGTTTCAAGATGACTCCTATTTTTAGCAACTAGCCCCTTGTCTAACCTATAATAGAGTCCATTTCCTCACTTTTTCAATCATCCCTCACTCATTCATCATTCTCTCCTCTCTCAACTCTCTTAGCTATCTTTGCCCTCACGCTATCATGCATCCTTGCATAAGGATTTTTACCAAAATTAGCCTCTGTAAAGAACCGTTGGTCGGCCACCTTTGGAGAACCATCAGCAAGGAGCAAAGCAAGAAGCGAGGGAGCCTGTCGTTAGAGTCTTGGGTCACAGCCACTCTAATGGGTTTAATCTTTCTTTTCTTTAATTTAATCTAAATGTTTGTGTATGTACTCTTTGTTCTGGTTTAAAACTATGTTAGCTTAATTTTATTTAAGCTAGGATGATTTCTTTTTGATTAAATAATATTTATTTGTTCATGCTTTATGTTTGTGCCTCAATCGATCATGTTTTCATTAAATCAAGTCTGTATTTCGTTCATACGTGATTGGAATGCACCTAAATGTGTTGACATC
>NW_024403337.1:0-15973 GCF_007990345.1 Gossypium hirsutum | reverse complement strand
AATGTATATTATTATATATTATTATTTACAATATGCTTATGAAATATTCATTCTAAATCCACGCTTGTATGTCTTTTAATATTCACTTCCAAATTCATTCAAATAAAGTTATTTTATTTAACATCATTCTTAATTTTCTTTTAAATCTACTTCCAAACTCAAATGTATCGTTGCTTTTTTTAAAATCATTGTTGAGATGATATATTCCTCACCTTAATGTGTCATTTGAAATTGATTATTGATTCTTTTAATTTTCAATTGTTAATGTTGGTATTTGCTTAATGTGCTTAAAATTATTATTGTTATTTGAGTCACTTCTGGAAGGTAGAGCGCACTCTTTCCATATGTTTTTTAAAACATTCTCCCCGCTAGAAGCTTACCTCAATAAAGAATGGCCGAAGCAAATCTCATCAATAACTACACCATCCAGAATCCTTTTCGGAGGAAACGCCGTCTGAGCTAGAAATGGCAAGACAAGAATTCGAACGAGAAAAGGCCAAGATGTCTCGGGACCTTAGTGCCCTTCAAGAAGAAAACTATCAACTGAAGATTGAAGTTCAGGTTGAAAGGTCCAGGACTGAAAAAGTACAAAGAGAAGCCGAGATTGTGAGAAACGACTTAAGGGACCTTCATTTGGAAAACATAATTAAGAAACACTATAAAGAATAGCGGGTTGGGCAAGTCGAAGCAGAATGGAAGGAAAAAATTAGCATATCAAGGGAGAATGGAGTTTTGGAAGGAAAACAAGAAGAGGAGGAAAGGCTGCGCGCGCTGTGATAGAGTTAAGAAGGAAGAACGCCAAGTATGAAATAGTGACTGCAAAATTGCGAATAGTCAGTCTGAACATCAAGAATTTAAAAGGAAAACACGAGATCTGAAAATATGCTGCAATCTCGTCAACAACAATTAGATAACCTCTTGAAGGCTCTAGAAGAAAAGAGTGAGCAGTACGATAGGGACATTCACGCTATGAAGGAACTCTCAAAGAAAAAGAAAATGCAACTTGACTTCTTGATCAATAAAATTCGTAAAGCGGCTATGCAAGTTGTTCACTTATCAGATGAAGCCGAAGTTCTCAGTTGCCAATTCCCTCCGACCAAAGATCGAGCATATCAGAGTTTTTAGAGCAAGTGAAGAAACAAGGCAATGTGGCTAGGAAATTTGTGTAACTGTTGGAAAAATGAGAACTTTGTGTAATAGACTATGTTGATAAATGAAATGCCTAAATATGGGGCTATCTTGAAATCAACACCAATTTCTTGCATTTCATTCATAACTTACATTCATTTGACATTCATGCATTCATTCATGCATCAATTCATTCATTGCATATCCATACTCGTTCGCTGAGATTAAAGCGTACAATTCGCAGTTGCCAGACTTCAAGACTGGAACCACGTCATCCGTATAAAACGCGCCGACAAGCTAGAGTAATGGAGAATGAATTCAATGAGAGAATTGAAAGGATGGAAAGGGCTCAAAAGGAATTACAAGAGCAACTGGCCAAATCGCAACAAGAGACGAGAGACCTAATGGTGAGATCTCGAGAGGAATCGCTCGAGCAAAGAGATCAGATGGCTAAAATGATGGAGATGATGACAACTTTGGTCAAAGGAAAGGGACCCATGCAGAACTCCGATGTTATGGACCTCGGTCAAGAATTCACATGATCAGATCCATTCTATCCCCGGATTCACTCCACGCCCGCTTACATACAAAGGGATTCAAGAGAACCACTGCTTGGAACGCCTATGCACCTGCTCCCCACTATTGGGCAAGGATGTAGCGTTGAACCAGAGGTAGTATCCACTAGTTCCAGATCTGGATGACCCAGCAGAGGTAGCCAAGTTGAAATTGGATAACCATGACGCAAAATATAGGAGTCTAGAGGAAAGACTCAAGCAATAGAAGGCACTGAAGTCTTCTCCGCACTAGGTGCCAAAGAACTCAGTTTGGTACCTGATCTAATTTTGCCTCCGAAGTTCAAAGTGCCTGACTTTGAGAAGTATGATGGGACAAGGTGCCCAAAAGCACATCTCATTATGTTCTGTCGAAAGATGACCGGTTATGTGAACGAGGATAAATACTCATACATTGCTTTCAAGATAGTCTACGGGGTCAGCTCTTCGGTGGTACAATCAACTTAGTAGAGAAAAGATTTGATCCTGGAAGGACTTGGCGTCAGCATTTTGCGAGCAGTACAAGCATGTATCGGATATAGTGCCAGACCGTATGACCTTGCAAATGATGGAGAAAAGCCATCAGAGACCTTTAGACAGTATGCGCAGAGATGGAGAGATGTCTCAACTCAAGTGGAACCCCCACTAACAAAAACGGAGATAACCGTTCTCTTTATCAATACTTTAAAGGCACCGTTTTATGACAAATTAGTGGGAAATGCCACGAAAGATTTCGCGGATATTGTAATATCCGGTGAACTCATAGAGAATGCCGTCAAGAGCGGTAGAATGGAAGGATTAGAAGGCTCAAGAAAAGCAGCACCCTTAAGGAAGAAAGAGCCAGAAGCCCTCATGGTGGGAACTGGGAGTCGTTACATTCCCAATTCGTATCCTAATCAACCCCGACCTCGAGATTATCCACCCTCGAATTTCCATTATCCCCCTCAAACCCCTTATTACCAAGCACCACATCCGTCCTGCCCCGTATACGCCACGACCAACCAAAGACCCGTCACCACTTTCCCACAAAGCACGGTACCCGCCCAAAGCCAACCCAGAAATGAACCAAGACAATCAAGGCCTAATCCCGAGAGATCGCAATTTACCCCCATCCCTGTGTCGTATGGGGAATTGTACCCAAAACTTTTAGAAAAACAGCTAATTTCTCCCCATTACATGGCACCCCTTAAACCTCCATACCCAAAGTGGTACGATCCAAACGCTAGTTGTGCATACCACGCAGGGAACCAAGGGCACTCTATTGAGAACTGTCTCGCTTTCAAAAGGAGAGTTCAAGGACTCATTGACGCGGGTATCCTACGATTCGATAGTGCTAGTAACGCCACGAGGAACCCGTTCCCTAACCATACCGAAGGGAATGTGAGCACAGTGGGGAAGAGGATGAATGGAAGGTCAGAAGATGTGTGGCAGAAATAAGGATGCCTCTACAGAAAATCTGGGAGGTATTAGTTAAGAAAGGATTGCTCTGTCACTCTGATAGAGTTTTTGGAGAAGAAGGTCAAAGTTTTTGCAATTTTCATGGGATTGTTGGGCACGACATTCAGTCGTGCGAGGACTTTAAAAGGTTACTTCAAGACCGGATGAATAATAAGGAGATCAAGGTCCTTAACAAGAGTGAAGATGCCAACGAAAGAGAAGTATGCGTCTCTGATAGCCAATCATCAGGGCCCCCTTATAGTGCTGATCGACCGTTGGTAATTTATTACGACGCGATGAGAGAGCCATTGAAACCACAGATGGTAATTGAAGTACCATCTCCTTTCCCGTATAAGGACAACAAAACAGTACCGTGGAGATATGATGTTAATATCGTTACACCAGAAGTTGAAAGTCCAAAGCCATAATTGAAGATGTTGGGGAGGTTGGTCATTTTACTCGAAGTGGACGATGCTATTCTAAAGAAGTTGAACCGGTAAAGAAAAGTAGCGACTCGAAGCAAAAAGGGAAAGCAGTGATGCACGAGGTCGAAGTCGAGCAAGAAATTCCACCCGTGCAAGAAACTAAAAAGCCTGTGAATGAGGAAGAAGCTCAAGAATTCTTGAAATTTATTAAGCACAGCGAATATAGTGTGGTGGAACAACTGAGCAAGCAGCCAGCACGAATCTCAGTTCTATCTCTACTGTTAAATTCAGAGCCACACCGGAACGCTTTATTGAAGGTGTTAAATCAAGCTTACGTGGCCAACAACATATCTGTCGAAAAGCTTGATAGGTGGGTAAACAATCTGAATGCGGACAACTTCATCTCTTTTAGTGATGATGAGATACCGCTAAATGGTAGAGGTTCGGTGAAAGCGCTGCATATCACGACCCGCTGCAAGGGCTACATAATACCGAACGTACTCATCGATAATGGGTCAGCATTAAATGTTATGCCATTGGCTACACTTTCCAGAATACCGATAGATTTGTCCTACTTAAAGCCCTGTCATTCCACGGTAAGGACCTTCGACGGGACGAGGCGTGAAGTCATGGGAAAGATCGAAATCCCTTTGGAAGTGGGCCCCTACATATATGAGGTCGAATTCCAAGTCATGGACATTACACCCTCTTATAACTGCCTTTTGGGAAGACCTTGGATTCATTCTGCTGGAGCAGTCCCATCATCCCTCCATCAAAAAGTGAAATCATCATGGATGGTTGTTTGGTCACAGTCGAGGGCGAAGAAGACATCATCGCATCTATCTCTGCTGATGCGCCATACCTGGAAGTAAGCAAGGATGCAGTGGAATGTTCCTTTCGATCCCTTGAATTCATCAATGCCACTTTCGTCGCTGAGGGAAATAGAATTCCAATGCCAAAACTGTCGAGAAATACCAGAATGGGTGTCAAGTTGACCGTAGGAAGGGGAGCTCGTGCGAGAAGAGGTTTAGGGAGATATATGCAAGGAATAGTGAGGGCTTTAAAGCCAGTGCACCACAAGGCCCGATACGGTTTGGGGTTCCAGCCTGACATGCGCCAAAGAAGAAGACAGTGGAAGAAGGATCAAGAAAGAAGAATTGTAAGAACTTTGGGCCGAGAACCAGAATGGGAACCAATAGAGTACCCTCCTTTGTCAAAACATTTACATCTACGGGAATGATGTACCCTGGACAAGAGGATCCACGAAACATGCTGGGATTAATTGAAAAGGATTTTCAGAATGTTAGTATAAATGTCATTGACAAAGAAGCTGGTGCAAGTAAAGATGTCTCGAGGATACGCCCTTGCCCTCCTGGTTTCATGTTGAACAATTGGATTGCTGAGGAGCTTCTTATAGTTTATAAGCCTTCAGAGTAATGCTAAACATTAACCTTCTATTGTGTCCTTAGATATAATAGAGTTCTTTTGTAAGAGTTTGCATTCGCTCTTTATCATTTAAATGAATATCAATGAAGATGCATTTTGTCACGATGTTTCGCATTATCACTAATTTCATAATCATTTTCTCATTTCATAGCCTATCCTTACATTTGCCTCATTGCCATGACATAACATTTTGTTTGTTGTTTCCAATACTTGGATGTCCCCCGATAGCTTCCTTTTCCATTCAACTTTCAGGTGCTCAGATATTGACGACATGAATAAGCCCGTTACGAATCTTGAAATTGATTTTGAGAAGGCTGTTTGCTTAGGAGAATTTGAAGCCGAAGAAAATGCTGAAGATTATGTCTCGTCTCCTGAATTGTTAAGAATGGTGGAACAAGAGGATAAACAGGTTCTGCCTCATGAAGAATCTGTAGAAACAATAATTTGGGCACTGAAGAGAGGAAACAAGAAGTGAAGATTGGGACTTCTATTTCAGAAAGTACCAGGCGTAGTTTGATCACTTTACTCCGCGAATACAAAGATGTTTTCGCGTGGTCATACCAGGACATGCCAGGGCTAGATGAAGATTTAGTGGTCCATAAGCTCCCATTAAAGCCAGAATGCAAGCCCATCCAGCAAAAATTAAGACGGATGAGGCCCGAAATGCTGTTGAAAATAAAAGAGGAAGTCAAGAAGCAATTTGACGCTGGCTTCCTACAAGCCTCCAAATATCCAGAATGGGTGGCTAACATAGTCCCGGTACCAAAGAAGATGGAAAAGTACGAATGTGCGTGGATTACCGTGACCTGAATCGAGCAAGCCCAAAAGATAATTTTCCCTTGCCACATATTGACACGTTGGTGGACAACACAGCAAAACATTCATTGTTTTCTTTCATGGATGGATTCTCGGGGTATAATCAGATCAAGATGGCTTCTGAGGATATGGAGAAAACTACCTTCATAACAATGTGGGGAACGTTCTGCTACAAGGTGATGCCATTCGGGTTAAAGAATGCTGGGGCAACGTATCAGAGGGCTATGGTGATGTTATTCCATGACATGATGCATAAAGAAATAGAGGTCTACGTCGACGATATGATTGCTAAATCTCGAGGAGAAGAAGAGCATGTAATGAACCTCAAGAAGTTGTTCGAAAGGCTGAGAAAGTTTCAGCTAAAGCTTAATCCAGCCAAATGTACATTCGGGGCTACCTCGGGAAAGTTGCTAGGCTTCATTGTCAGTGAAAGAGGTATCGAAATTGATCCAGATAAAATAAAAGCCATCCAAGAATTACCACCTCCGCGCACGCAAAAGGAAGTTAGAGGATTTTTAGGGAGATTAAATTACATCGCCCGATTTATCGCTCAACTTACCAACCAATGCGACCCAATCTTTCGGCTTCTTCGAAAACATAACCCGGGAGAATGGAACGAGGAATACCAAGTGACCTTTGATAAGATAAAACAATATTTGTCCAGTCCTCCAGTGCTAGTACTACCAACTCTAGGAAGACCATTAATTTTGTATCTGACAGTGTTCGAAAGTTCAATGGGTTGCGTACTGGGACAACATGACGAGTCAGGAAAAAAAGAAAAGGCGATCTACTACCTCAGCAAAAAGTTCACTGAATATGAGGCAAAATATTCGTCCGTTGAGAAATATTGTTGCGCTCTGGTTTGGGTAGCTCGGAGACTCAGACAATATATGTTGTATCACACGACATGGCTAATTTCAAAGTTGGACCCAATAAAATACATGATGGAATCGCCGGCACTATCAGAAAGAATGGCACGATGGCAGCTCCTCCTTTCGGAATATGACATTGCCTATGTAAGTCAGAAGTTAATAAAAGGGAGCGCAATAGCTGACTTCTTAGCAACTCGAACGACAGAGGAATATGAGCCTTTAATATTCGATTTCCCAGACGAAGACTTAATGTGCATCACAGAAATAGAATCCGAGTCATCAAAAGAGAAGTCATGGAAGATGTGCTTTGATGGTGCGTCAATGCTTTAGGGCATGGAATTGGAGCAATCCTGGTATCACCAGACGGGAATCATTATCCGTTCACTGCAAGACTGAACTTCTTCTGTACCAATAATATCGCAGAATATGAGGCCTGTATCATGGGGCTTCGTGCAGCTATCGAACGAAACATCGAGATCTTGGAGGTGTACGGGGACTCAGCCCTAGTGATTTACCAAATTCGTGGAGAATGGGAAGTGAGGGACTCAAAATTGATTAAGTATAGCGATTTAGTGGCTGGATTGATCAAGGAATTCAAAGAAATAACTTTTCATTACTTCCCACGAGAAGAGAACCAACTGGCTGATGCCCTAGCCACTTTGGCTTCAATGTTCAAAGCAAGTAGAGAAGCAGAAATAATGCCCATCAAAATGAGCATATACAAGGTCCCTGCACACTGTTGTAGCATTGAGAAAGAAGTAGACGGACGGCCTTGGTTCCATGATATCTTAGAATATATCAAGAATCAAAGGTATCCCGAACAAGCGAATGAGAACGATAAAAGAACAATTAGAAGAATGGCAGCGGGATTTGTTCTTGATGGGGATATCCTGTATAAAAGAGGAAAGGATCAAATGCTTTTGAGATGTGTGGATGATGTTGAAGCCAGAAAAATACTTGAAGAGGTCCATGAGGAATTTGTGGAACGCATGCCAATGGTTTCAATATGGCCAGAAAGATCATGAGACTCGGTTATTATTGGTTGACAATGGAAAGTGACTGCATCAATTTTGCCAGAAATGCCACAAATGTCAAATCTACGGCGATAAAATTCATGTAGCCCCTTCACCCCTTCATGTCATGACTTCTCCGTGGCCTTTTTCTATGTGGGGCATGGATGTCATAGGGCCAATTTCTCCAAAACTTCAAATGGACATCGATTCATTTTTGTGGTTATCGATTACTTCACAAAATGGATTGAAGCCACTTCGTTTGCCAATGTGACGAAGACTGTAGTGTGCAAGTTTTTGAAAAAGGAAATCATTTGCCGATATGGTTTGCCTGAAAGAATCATCTCAGATAATGCCACGAATCTGAACAATAAGATTGTGAAAGAAGTGTGCGAGCAGTTCCAAATAAAGCATCATAATTCCTCGCCCTATCGCCCAAAGATGAACGGGGCTGTTGAAGCAGCTAACAAGAACATTAAGAGGATCATTGGGAAAATGACTGAGACATATAAAGATTGGCACGAGAAATTTCCATTTGCTTTGTTTGCATATCGCACATCTGTGCGAACATCTACGGGAGCAACTCCTTTCTCTCTAGTCTATGGAATGGAAGCTGTGCTACCTATCGAGGTTGAGATCCCCTCTCTGCGAGTATTGATGGAATCAAAGTTAGAAGAAGCAGAATGGGTTCGAGCTCGATATGATCAGTTGAACCTCATTGAAGAAAAACGTCTAAGGGCAATTTGTCATGGGCAAATGTACCAAAAGAGAATGATCGCATCCCATGACAAGAAGGTACGACCAAGAGAGTTCCATGAAGGAGAACTCGTTCTGAGAAAGATTCTCCCAATACAAAAAGACCTGCGAGAAAATGGGCACCAAATTGGGAAGGACCATACGTTGTAAAAAAGGCATTCTTAGGAGGAGCTTTAATCCTTACCGAGATGGATGGGAAGGAGTTACCGAATCCGGTGAATTCGGATGCGGTGAAGAAATATTATGCTTAAGATGAAAACCCAAAAGGGCATCTAAAAAAAGGGCGAAAACCCGAAAAGGGCGTCTTGATTAGTACAAAAAGATTAGGATGAAAACCCGAGAGGGCGTCCTAATGAAACAACCTGGCGGTCGAACGATAGGTCAAGTAGTGAGACTACAGTATTTGAAGCATTTCTGAAAGCTCAAAATTTTCTACGCAAGAAGCCATGCTCGAAAAGATTATTGATTGAGGAACGTGGAAGAGTTCATGTGTTGAATATCTAGAGCATTTACATCCGTTGAATACGACCTTTTCTTTCTTTTTGACATTTTTACTCTCATTGGCTAACTTTCTTTGTTTGCCACACTTGAAATAAAGGAATATGAGATATCCTTTGTGTCCCTACCTGACCATTTTCATGCATCTCATTATGTGTTTATTTAATGATAAATAGTGAAATGACATACTCTAAACAAAAGAAATGTCAAGCATTACCCGGATAAGAATTTGATAAGTGCAAGATCTTCAAAGCAAGAACAAAGTTTAACCAAGGGCAAAAAGGGTGATATCTGAGAAACGTCGATTACTCGTAAAGCTTGAAGACAGGTATGAGGCCTGAAGAGAAGGTCGAGAATCAAAGCAATGAACGCAGATCCTCAACAATCATGGCGAAAATGACATACGACCAATATGCTTAAGGAGCACTGAATAATCATGTAGGCATAAAGACATTTAAGACAAACATGTGCATATCATGATGACATCATGCATTGCATATACAGGTAATCCAGTAAAGCAAGAAATCTTGAATGAGAGTCGCACTGAATCAAAGGAAAAGATACCCGAGTTCTACCAAAGAACTGGTTTTGGTATTTTGATGTTTAATATTCATGCTTTCCAAGGAAAATCAACTCATATTGCGAGAAATGAGTTGAGCCTCAAGACACGTTGAGGTATTTTTAAATTTTTTAAAAAAATCAACTCATATTGCGAGAAGTGAGTTGAGCCTCGGGCACGCCGAGGTATTTTTAGTTTATGTTTTAAATTGACTCATATTGCGAGAGGTGAGTTAAGCCTTTTAATTTTTGTTTTTCAAAAATCAACTCATATTGCGAGAAATGAGTTGAGCCTCAGGGCACGCCGAGGTATTTTTAGTTTATGTTTTAAATTGACTCATATTGCGAGAGGTGAGTTAAGCCTTTTAATTTTTGTTTTTCAAAAATCAACTCATATTGCAAGAGGTGAGTTGAGCCTCGGGTCACATGCTGAGGTATTTTCAATTTATGTTTTTTTTCAATCTATGCTTTTCAAAAATTAACTTATATTGCGAGAGGTGAGTTGAGCCTCAAGGCACGTTGAGGTAATTTTCAATTTCTGCTTCTCAAAATTCAACTCATATTGCGAGAAATGAGTTGAGCCTCAAGACACGTTGAGGTAATTTCAATTTTGTTTTCAAATTCAACTCATATTGCGAGAAATGAGTTGAGCCTCAAGACACGTTGAGGTAATTTCAATTTTTGTTTTCAAATTCAACTCATAATGCGAGAAATGAGTTGAGCCTCAGGACATGCTGAGGTAATTTCAATTTCTGTTTTCAAAATTCAACTCATATTGCGAGAAATGAGTTGAGCCTCAAGACACATTGAGGTATTTTCAATTTTTGCTTTTCAAAATTCAACTCATATTGCGAGAAATGAGTTGAGCCTCAAGACACGTTGAGGTAATTTCAATTTCTGTTTTCAAAATTCAACTCATATTGCGAGAAATGAGTTGAGCCTCAAGACACGTTGAGGTATTTTCAATTTCTGCTTTTCAAAATTCAACTCATATTGCGAGAAATGAGTTGAGCCTCAAGACACGTTGAGGTATTTTCAATTTCTGTTTTTCAAAAATCAACTCATATTGCGAGAGGTGAGTTGAGACTTTTAATTTCTATTTTTCAAAATCAACTCATATTGCGAGAGGTGAGTTGAGCCTTTTAATTTCTGATTTTCACTGATTTCAAAATCAACTCATATTGCGAGAGGTAAGTTGAGCCTTTTAATTTCTGTTTTTCAAAAATCAACTCATATTGCGAGAGGTGAGTTGAGCCTTTTAATTTCTGTTTTTCAAAATCAACTCATATTGCGAGAGGTGAGTTGAGACTTTTATTTCTATTTTTCAAAACCAACTCATATTGCGAGAGGTGAGTTGAGCCTTTTTCTGTTTTTCAAAATCAACTCATATTGCGAGAGGTGAGTTGAGCCTTTTAATTTCTGATTTTCAAAAATCAACTCATATTGCGAGAGGTGAGTTGAGCCTTTTAATTTCTGTTTTTCAAAAATCAACTCATATTGCGAGAGGTGAGTTGAGCCTTTTAATTTCTGTTTTTCAAAAATCAACTCATATTGCGAGAGGTGAGTTGAGCCTTTTCTATTTTTCAAAAAAATCAACTCATATTGCGAGAGGTGAGTTGAGCCTTTTGTAAATTCTGTTTTCAAAAATCAACTTATATTGCGAGAAGTGAGTTGAGCCTTGGCTCACGTGCTGAGCTATTTTCAATTTCTATTTTTAATGTCTAGTTTTAAAGAGTCAATTCATATTGCGAGAAATGAGTTGAGCTCAGGATCACATGCCGAGTAAAGAATAAAGATTGGACAATTGAACAAAATTTAGTGCTTTTAAGTCTTTGCACTATCCTTGTTTCACAATGATGAGCAAAGAGGGCAGTTGTAAGCACTAAATTTTTGTCCGACTAGAATTTATGTTAATTTTCAAAATTTCAAAAAAAAATTTAAAAATAAAAATTGCATTTTGACCCCTAAACTTTTCCTAAATTTCATTTTGACCCTTAAACTTTCTTTAATTTCACTTAGACCCCTAAACTTTCATTAAATTTCATTTTAACCCTAATTTTCTAAAAATTACATTTAGCCCCAGAAGTTTTGCTGCATTTGTGATTTGGTCCTTCAGACAGGTTATGTGATTTGGGGCACCCACTTCCCAGATTTTCAGGCCACAAACATGGGTGGCTGCTCTTTCTTCACCCACCACCTGCAAAAGGAAGCAAATATCAACTATAAAATGGGTTTAAAACCCCAAATCAACCCCCACGAATCAAAAAAAAAGAGAAGAAGTTTCGAAAAAAAAGAAAAGGAAGGAAAAGAGAAGAGAGAAGGAAGAGAGGAGGGGAAGAGGAGAGCCCAACCACAGCCACCGAGGGCAGAAGAGATCGACGCAAGTGGCAGCGGCGGTGAAAGAGGCTAGAGCCGAAAGAGGGAAGGAAGAAGAGAAGAAAGAAAAAAAGAAAAAAGGGGAAAGAAAAAAGAAAGAAAAAAAAATAATATATCGGGTCGACCCGACCCGGATTCAACCCGCGAACCGACCCAACAGGCCCAGCAGTAGCAGGCCAGCCCAAAAAAAAACAAAGCAAAAAAAGTAGCAAAAAGAAGCAGAAAAAAAGAAGAAGAAGAAGCAGCCCACTTTGTGCAGCCCAGTAGCGCAGCAGGCCACTGCCCAGCCCAACAGCAGCTGACCCAGCAGACCAGCAGCAGATTCGGCCCAGCAGACTGTCCAGCAGGCCTAGGCCCAACGCCCAGCAAAAAAAATAAGAAAAAAAAAAGAAAAAGAAAAAAGGAAAAGGGGGCTTTTGGTAATTTCTCAATTTTTTTAAATTTAGTCCATTTATTTAAATATTATATTATTTCAATTAAATTAGCATTTTTTTAGATAGTTTTTAGAAATATTGTTACATTTATTTTACTTGTATTTTAAAAATAAAAATATTTAATGCATAAGGCAACAAACCGATTTAATTTTAAGTCATCGAATTCATTGCTATGTTGGGTGAATATCGATGGCTTATGTTAAATACGGGACGCCCTTCTAAAAATCGAAAATATTCAAAATTCCTCGTATTTTAATAAAATTCTCGTGTTTTATTAGGATCCCGATTAAAGATTAAATTGAATTGATTTAACACTAATTCGATGGTTTCATCGCCATATCGGGGTGATATCATCGACTCGTGTTAAATACGGTATTTTTTAAAGAAAAAAATCGTGTTTCAAAAATTTTCATGTCTTCAAATTTCACGTGTTTCAAATAATAATAATAAAATTTCCCGTTTTCCAAAATATATTCGTGTTTCTTTCTTTAAAAAAAATCCGTGTTTCAAAATTCTCGTGAATAAAAAAATTTCGTGTTTTCAAAAATTCCCGTGTTTTAAAAAAATTTCGTGTTTTCGTGTTTTAAAAAAAATTCTCGTGTTTCAAAATTTTCGTGTTTTCAAAATTTTCATGTTTTCGTGTTTTCAAAAATTCTCGTGTTTTTTTTAAAAAATTCATGTTTTAAAAAAATTCATGTTTTCGAATTTTCGTGTTTTCAAAATTTTGTGTCAAAAAATTCTCATGTATCGAAAATTTCCTTGTTTTCAAAAAAATTCCGTGTTTTCAAAAAAATTTCGTGTTTCAAAATCTTCGTGTTTTCAAAATTATTATTGTGTTCAAAGTTCTCGTGTTTAAAAACAAAAAAAGTTTTCTCAAGTTTCATCGGATCACAATTAAATATTAAATTGAACTTGTATTTTTGAAAATTAAGACAACGCGCGTTTAACGAGATACCAATTTTGGGCGTCGCGAGGGTGCTAATGCCTTCCTCGCGCGTAACCGACTCCCGAACCCTAATTTTCTCTGGATTTTCACGCAGACCTAAAATTACCTCTTTTTTAGGAAAATTTAAAAATAAATTTTTCTTCTAAAAAGAGAATTTATTAGGTGTCCGATCACACCTAGAAAAAAGATCGGTGGTGATTCCTCTTTTGTAAATAAAATTTGAAACTTTGTTTTTAATTTTTCAATAATCATTTCAACTAGCGCCTATTGCCAAATTTTTAGGTTGCTACACAAAGTAGAGATTGGTTGAGCATTAAAAATAATTCAAAATTAAAATTCTCTTTAGAATTGAATTTTTTGTTGAAAAATAAATTCAACAAAGCTTTTAATAAAATCAAAGTTGGAGGCATATTAAGTTCAAAACCTTCGTATGAGCGAATGGTCTAATCTAGTCATGGTTCCTTTCCACTGCAACTTCAACCAGTTCTTTTATCAACTTAAATATCTTCTTTCTAATTTTCGTCAATATATTATATACATCACTTCAAAATAACCGAAAGTATCACAAACCTCTCAAACTTTTTTGCACACACAGTGCCACTCCAAATCTGGTAAACGAAACTCAATCTTAGCATCAACACACATGTTGTTAACTTTTTTTAATACTCTTAAGGAAATGTTTCGTTGAACTAAATTAGTCTGTAAATTAACTTGGTTCTCTTTACATAGGGATTTAGGTCTATTCATAGCTTCTAATTTAACACCGCTATCAATTTCCCAAATTTTAATTTGATTATTGAGGCATAGAAGATGAAGTGGTTGAGTATTCAAAACAAAATTCAAAACAAAATCAAACTTTGCAGAGGAAAGGTTGAGTATTCAAAGTTCATCAATTAAAAAGAAAACAATCATAGCAGACGAGGTTGAATATCCAAAATTTGTGCCTCCAATTTTGATTAGATAAACGTATCAAATTTGTTACCTTACTTTTTTTTGTCAAAAGGGAACGATAATTAATATAAACTAAATCAGGAGGATGAACATACACGAAAAAAAATGATTAAAACAAGATTGACAGATCCTTCACGAAGATATGCATCAATGAATTAAAATCGGAAAAGGAGGAGCCGGAACTCATAGACCTTTGCAAGTTTGTTCAGATAGTAATTGTGAGTGCTGCTGAGTTTGTTGCGCTTTCACCCCCGATCAAGCCCTGAGGACTCCTTAAGTTTTCTTGTCTCTTGGAAACCTCCTTGTGATGGTTGGTTTAAACTGAATTCTGACGGCTCATCATGTAACACCCCTAACCCGTATCCGTGTCGGAATCGGTTACGAAGTATTATCGAAATTACAGATCATAAACAAATATTCACTCATACAGTATTCATATCAAAAATCAATCAATAGTCCCTTATATGAACCCTCGAGTCCAAAATACACATTAGAAAAATCGGGACTAAACCCATATTTTTTTTAGTTGTAGGTGTTACGGTTATTCAAATATCAAATACGATATTAAAGTAGATCAGAGTCAAAGCGGACTTACATTAAGTCTTTAGTCACTTCATTGTGATTTAGTTGACAACCTAAAATTTAATCTATTATTTATATAATATCATACTATAATCATTAGCGTTTCTAGACATCTATTTTAATAAAAAAAATAATAAGAAATTTAACTATAAAAAGCAAATAACTCGACTCATTCAACTTAAACTAGAAATTATTAAAATCAACTAGGGTGAGCATTCATCGAATCGAATCGAATCGAATTGAATAAAAATTTTCGAGTTATCGAGTTTTCGAATATCATTTTATCATCCTAACTTTATTTGAAGTTTTCTCGAATCGAGTCGAGTGAGATGGAATTCAAATCGATCGAATAGAATATATTTGTTCGAGTTAAATTTTAAAAAATAATTTCGGGTCCTTGTAATCACTGTCACCTATCGTATAAATTTGTCCACCTTAATCAAATTTTTTATTAACTTTCATCACCTCATAATTTATTTATTAATTTTTTATATACTGGTTAGCTTCTTTGCTTGCTTAGTTATTTCAATTATCTTCAGATTCTTGTCACTATGTATTTTGGAATTAAAAAATATTTAATGTAAAAATATGATTTTTTAATAAAAAGTTATTTTAAAAATAAAATGTGAATTTGATACCAATATAAATTTTAACACGAATATTTTATGGCATAATTAATAATTCAATTTTAATATAAATATTCAAATGACTAAACAATTCAATATATAAATAATATAAAATGTGAAATTTAATTTAATAATATAAATAGTAGATATAAATAAATTATTACTATTTATGTTTAGTGATTTTTTTGGATAATTTTGATTTTTTATTTGAGACTAAAGGGTGAGAAGTAAAAGTATAGGGGAAAATAAAAATTTTGGGGAATAAAAGTTTGAGGGAAAGTAAATAGGGGAGTAAAATTTTGGAGGGGGAGGTTTGGGGTATATAAATGGTGGGATGGGAAGGAGTAAAAGTTTTAGGGGAAAGTGGGAGCGAGTAAAAATTTTGGGGGAAAATAAAAGTTTTGAGGGTTTTTGGGAGTAAAATTTTGAGAAAAATAATGTGAGAGTAAAATTTTGGTGGAAAATGGATTTTGGGTAGATGGATGGTTGGGAGGGAGGGAGTAAAGTTTTGGGGGAAAGTGGGAGGGTAAGTTTTGACGGAAAAGTAAAAGAGTTGGGAGT